>NC_057861.1:399836314-400138814 GCF_019393635.1 Dromiciops gliroides
ATTGGTCTCCAGATAAAACATTTATGTCAATGTGATAATCCCTTGATATTCACCAAACAAGTACAAGCTGACTTAGCATGCCCTTCAACTAAATGAACTGGGAAGCTGATGCTTCTAGAAAATGTTCCTCCCACCCAAGAGAAGCAGTATGAGGTAATGCAAAGAATACAAGATCCAATTCAATTCCTGGAAATGTGATTTCAGTCCAATTGATTCTCCTTCCTAAGTTTTTTTCACCATCTTCAGAATGAGGGGCTATGGGGTTTGAGGGAGGATATTAAAGGAGATGATCTGTAAGGTTACTTCTAGCCCTAGTATTATGCAAAATTTCTATTAACTCCTAGAAGACAAAACTGATCTTACAAGTAGATATTGCAGATAGCCATGTAGTATAATTTGAGGGGGTTCCATAAAAGTCATGCCCTTCCAAAAACACTTCTATTAAGCTATGGCATCTCAAATTCCACTATCAGAGGTTCATTACTTTAAGTTTTGAAGACTTTTTGTTCTTCAAGAATCCCATTCTAAAATGAAGATACCTCTGCCATCTTAAGGTATTTCTAAGGTATACCTTATTAGGAAGTAGTCAAAGCAATTAATTTTCTTTTTTTTTTAATCTGAAGCATCCAACTTTAATAAGGGTGGCTTGACACAAGACTATTAACAATTTTTGTTGTGTTTTTCTTTAGAATTTTTTTTTCTCAAATTACATATAAAAACAAATTTTAACATCAATTTTTAAAACTTTGTGTTCCAAATGTTCTTCCTCCCTCCCTCCCTCCTCATCCCCCTTAAGAACTCAAGCAATTCAATATAAGTTATACATATGTAGTTATGCAAAATATTTCCACATTAGTCAGGTTGTGAAAGAAAACAGACAAAAAAAACTTTAGAAAAAGGAAATTAAAAATATGCTGCAATCTGTATTCAGACACTATCAGTTCTTTCTCTGGAGATGATTGCATTTTTCATAAGTACTTCAGAGTTCTCTTGGATGACAGCATTGCTGAAAATAAGTCATTCACAGCAGATCATCTTACAATATTACTGTTATTTTGTATATAGTACATGTCATTTTGCATCAGCTCATGGAAATCTTTCCAAGTTTTTCTGATAGCATCCTGCTCATCATTTCTTATAGTACAACAGTGTTCCTTAATAACCTCATCCCACAAATTATTCAGCTATTCCCCAATTGATGGACAAATCCTCAATTTTGAATTCAACTTTTTTTAAAAATCTTTTTTTGGATACCAAACTAGTAGTGGTATTATTAGGTCAAAGAGTATGCATGCTTTTATAGCCTTTTGGCCATATTTCCAAATTGCTCTACAGAATATTTGAATCAGTTTACAGCCTTGCCAAGAGTGTATTAATGTCTCATTTTCCCCATATTCCCTACATTTGTCATTTTCCTTTGCTGTTGTATTATCCAATCCAACAGATATGAGGTAGTATGACAGAATTGTTTTGAACCACATCTCTTCAATCAGTAGTGAGTTAGAACATTTTTTCATATGGCTATAGGTAGCTTTGATTATTTCATCTGAAAATGTCATATCTTTTGATCATTTATCAATTAGGGAATGGCTCTTACTTTAACAAATTTGACCCAGTTCTCTATGTGTTTGAGAAATGAGCCTTGTCAGAAAAACTTTCTTCATTTTTTTCAGTTACTATTGCTAACTGTATTTCCCTCCATCCTATTCCCTCCCCACACCATTTACTCTATTGTCTATCTTCTTTGACCCTATCTCTCCTCAAAAGTGTTTTGCTTCTAACTGCCCCCTCCCCCAATCTGCCCTCCCTTCTTTTACCTCCCCCTTTTCCCTTTCCCTTCCTACTTTCCTGCAGGGTAAGATAGATGTCTATACTCAATTGAGTGTGTGTATTACTCCCTCTTTGAGCCAATTCTGATGAGAGAAAGGTTCACTCACTCCCCAGAACCTCCCTCATTCCCCTCCTCTGTATAACCTTTTTATTGGTTTCTTTTATGTGAGATACTTTACCCCCATTTCATCTCTCCCTTTCCCTTTCTTCCAGTACATTTCTCTCACCCCTTAATTTAATTTTTTTAAAGATATCATCCCTTCATATTCAACTCACACCTGTGCCCTCTGTCTAAATATACTCCACCCAGCTGCCTTAATAATGAGAAAGTTCTTATGAGTTACAAGTATCATCTTCCCATGTAGGAATGTAAACAATTTAACTTTTTAATATCCCTTATGATTTCTTTTTCCTGTTTACCTTCTTGTGCTTCTTCAGGGTCTTGTATTTGAAAGTCAAATATTCTATTCAGCTCACATATTTTCATCACAAATGCTTAAAAGTCCTCTCTTTCATTGAATTCCATTTTTCCCCTGAAGGATTATACGCAGTTTTGCTGGGTAGGTGATTCTTGGTTGCCCTCCAGAATATCATATTCCAAGACCTCCAATCCTTTAATATAGAAGCTGTGTTATCTTGACTGTGACTCCACAATACTTGAATTATTTCTTTTTAGAATTTGGCTATAGTGTTCCTGGAAGTTTTCATTTTGGGATCTCTTGTAGGAAGTGATTGGTGGGCTCTTTCAATTTCTATTTTACCTTCTGTTTCTAGAATATCAGGGCAATTCTCCCTGATAATTTCTTGGAAGATAATGTTTAGGCTCTTTTTTTGATCATGGCTTCCAGGTAATCCAATAATTTTCAAATTATCTCTCCTGAATCTATTTTAGAGGTCATTGTTTTTCCAATGAGATATTTCACATTCCCTTCTATTTTTTCATTCTTTTGGTTTTGCTCCACTGTTTGTTTCTTGACTTCTCATAAAGTCATTAGCTTCCATTTGCTCAATCCTTATTTTTAAGCAATTATTTTCTTCAGAGAGCTTTTGTACCTCCTTCTCCATTTGGCCAATTCACCAACTGGTCAATTTTCAAGTTGTTGACTTTTCTTTCATGATTTTCTTGCATCACTCTCCTTTTTCTTCCCATTTTCTCCTTTACTCTCTTACTTTATTTTCAAATTCTTTTTTGAGAGTTTCTATGGGCTAAGACCAATACATATTATTCTTGGAAGTTTTGGATGGAGGAGTTTTGACTTTGTAATCTTCTTCTGAGGGTGCATTTTGATCTTCCTTGTCACCATAGAAACTTTCTAGGGTCAGCATTTTTTTTTCCTGTTTGCTCCTTTTCCCAGCCTATTTCTTGTCTTTTAACTCTTTGTTGGAGTGGGGCACTGTTTCCAGGGTGGAAAGCTCATTGTCCCAAGCTTCATGGGGTTTGAGCAGCTGTTCTCTAGATACTTTTAGGAATTTGTAAATCCTTAGTTCTTACAAGATGGCATGATTTAAGGAGAGATATGTTCATCACTCTCCTGGCATGTGCTCTGGTCTGCAAACAACCACAGGCCTGCTTCTCTACCTTGGAACCCAGAACAGAATCCTGCTCTATTGTTGCTACAAGCTCTTGTGTGTTTGTGTTCCTTCCCCACCTGGGACTGCCACACAAGACTGAGACCTGGATCTGAGCACAAGCAAAACAAAAGAATCCTACTTCAGTGCCAGCAAAGAAACTCCTGTAATTTCCCCCTGGCCAACAGCTCGACCTCCTCACCATCCATGGGCTAAGCTCCAGAAACAGCTGCTGCTGCAGCTGATTCAGAGGCTCCCAAGGCCTGGTTTGCTGGGGTGGCCTGAACTGGGCTGTGCTCCACTCTCTCTCTCTCTCTTTTTTTTTTAATTGAATATAATTTTATTTTCTAAAATATATGTAAAAACAAATTTTGACATCAATTTTTTAAAACTTTGTGTTCCAACTTCTCTTCCTCCCTCCCTTCCCACCCCCACCCACAAGAACAATTCAAAATTAGTTATACATGAGTAGTCATGGAAAACATTCCCACATGAGCTAGGTTGTGAGAGAAAACAGTTAAAAAACAAAAACTTCAGATTAAGGAATTGTCAAAAAAAATTTTTTTAAGTGTTTCCATCTGTTTTCAGTTACTATCAGTTCTTTCTCTGTAAATGGGTTGCAATTTTCATAAGTCCTTCAGGGTTATATTGCTGAAAATAACCACATGCTTCCCAGCAGATCATCTTACACTATTGCTGTTATTTTTTATACAGTACATTTCATTCTGCTTCAGTTCATGTAGGTCTTTCAGGTTTTTCTGATAGTTTCCTGTTCATCATAATCTGTATATATTACCTTAAACTTGACAAAGAATTTTCTCATAATAGCCAGCAAGGTAGGTACCATACGTTTTGCCATTATAATCAATCATAACTATGCTTCCCTCCCATCCTATTCCCTTTCCATGATATTTACTCTATTTTCTATCTTCTTTAACCTATTCCTCCTCAAAAGTGTTTTACTTCTGACTGTCCCCTCACACCACTCTGCACTCCCTTTTTTCACCCTTCCTCCTTATCCTCTTCCCCCTCCTACTTTCCTGTAGGGTTAAATAGATTACTCACCTCCCAACTGGGTGTTGAATGTTATTCCCTCCATGAGCACACTCTGATGAGATTAAGGTCTTGAGCTAATTCTGTGGTTCTAAATTTTTCTTCCTCCCTCCCCTCCTCAACCCTCCCTATGAAATCAAGCAATTCAATATGTCATACTTGTGCAGTAATGCACAACATCTTCACCTTCCTCAAAAGTGTTTTGCTTTTTACTGCTCTCTCCCCCAATCTGCCCTTTCCTCCTTCCCCCTCTTCTCCCTCCCTCCCTCAGGGCAAAAATATATTACTATTACCTATTGAGTATGTATGTTAGTCCCTCTTTGAGCCAATTCTGATGATATTAAGGTTCACTCACTCCCCCAACTCCTTCCCCCTCTTCTCCTCCCCATCATAAGCTTTTTTCTTGTTTCCTTCATGTGAAACTACCTCTCCCTACAGCCATCTCTTGTGCTCCACTCTCACCCAGTACACACAGACCTTTCCTGCTGACCTTCTATAAGTTGTCTTTGACTGGAAAATGATTTCACCCTGTCCTTTTGGGGGTTCTGCTGCTCCAGGAATTGTCTTATGGCATTATGTGAAGGTATTTAGAGAGCTCTTAGGGAGAGTTCAGGCAAGTCACTGCCTTTCTTCACCATCTTGGCTCTGCTTCCAAAGTAATTCATTTTCAACAAACATTTATTAAACCCCTACTGTGTGCAGAAAACACTGGCTGATGCTGGAAGAGACAGAAAATTTTAATCAGACCACAAAGGCTTGTATCATCAAGGATCTACCATCTAGAAAAGAATAGACAAAAACACAAATAACTGAAAAATAACTATTGGTGTATAATAAACTATGGTTTAACCACACTAAATAATAAAGGCATTAGAAAGTTATAAGAAAAAGGTATATGAGGTCTGAAAAATAAATTCAATCCTGATATGGAGGGAACATGGACAACTTTATAGAGGCACCTAAGCTACATTTTAAAGGATGGGTAAGAATTCAATAGACCCCACTTTCCTCAACTTTTCCATCATCTCCACCCCATATCTTCCTCTTCACTGCCAGAAAATTGAACTCCATACCTGGAACAACTCAGCTTTCATAGGCCAGCTTTGGCTTTCTCTTGGCCAGATCCAGGCTTCCAAAGCACTTCCCAATTATCATCATGCAATTGTACATCCCTCCAGGGTTTTTAAGTCATCATAAATAGACTCCCAATGATTCCTCTACTTCCTCAGAATGATTCTAGACACAATTCTTTTTTTTTTTATTTTTTTATTTTTTTTTAGTGAGGCAATTGGGGTTAAGTGACTTGCTGAGGGTCACAGAGCTAGTAAGTGTTAAGTGTCTGAGGCTGGATTTGAACTCAGGTACTCCTGACTCCAGAGCGGATGCTTTATCCACTGAGCCTCCTAGTGTCCCCCAACACAATCTGAAGTCATCTTTGTCAGTATGATTACTCAGTTCATAGATGTACATAACCACTAATAAAGATTTTAGGGACAGGGTCTATACCTGTATTTTTAGTATAGGGAATTCCCAGGTGAGGAAAATCCTTCTATCAATTCAGGTTTACCACTTTTTTCTGCAACTTATAATCTTAGAGAATTGTCTAGGAATAAAGCTTCTTAAACTGTGGGTCACAACTCCATATGGGTCACATACTGAATGTGGGGGGTTGCAAAAAACTTGGCAACAGTAAAAGATTATGTATGCCTATTTTTATACCTATATACCTGGGGTCACACAAAAATTTCTTGGGCAAAAAGCAGTCACAAATGGAAAAGGTGTAAGAAGCCATGGTCTAGAATACTGAAAAGGTAAATGATTCACCCACACCGAAACAGTCAGTCACTTATGTCATAGGCAGAATGTGAATGTGGGTCTTTCTGGTTTTGAGGCCAGCTCTTAATCCACTATATCATCTTTGCTCTTAACGTAGATGATAATAAAATGAAAAGTAGTTTGAAATGGCAATGTTCTTTCAAAAACTGTAAGCTCCTTCAGGACAGGGATCTGATTTATCTATCTACATATTTCCCCTATTTGCCATATGAATGAATCTCATCAATTTTCATACCATATATGATTTAGGAGGTCAAGAGTATAATGTCTCTTTTATAGGAGGGGAAACTGAGGCAGTAAAAGGTGAAGTAACATCCAAGGAACACACTGGCAGACTTCAGAATACATGCCTATTTTCCAAGATTCATGTCTTATTCTTTGCTTTAGAAGTGATAAAGGTACATAGATTCACAATGAATCAATATATTTCCCTGAATCATTGCAGAACTTTCTGAGTCTTCAGTACTTCAAAAGAAGCCATTTTGGGGGGCAGCTAGGTGGCACAGTGGACAGAGCACCGGCCCTGGATTCAGGAGGACCTAAGTTCAAATCTGGCCTCAGACACTTGACACTTACTAGCTGTGTGACCCTGGACAAGTCACTTAATCCCCATTGCCCCACAAATAAATAAACAAACAAACAAACAAATAAATAGATGAATGAATGAATAAATGAATTAATTAATTAAAGAATGAAGAAATAAATAGATAAAAGAAGCAATTTTATCATCATTATTTATGTGTGTAATTAGTGACAGCAAAGAAACTTCATATACTCTAACCATTGTCTCTAATTCATTAAAGGTGACTCAGCCGAGGAAACTGACCTGACCCTGGTTTACCAGGCAGCAGAAAATGGCGATGTCAACACACTGACTGCCATGATTCGAGAAGACCCTTCCATTCTAGAATGCTGTGACAGTGAAGGTAAGATGTATATTCATCTTAGTCCTTGCAAGCTCTAACTTTTGCCCCTTTGGGACAGTCTTCCAAGATAAGCAATACTAAGGAAATGATATCCAACAAACTGTTTCTGCAAGGAAGAAACAAGGATTGTCCTGCTTGCCTCTGCTTACTTATAGAAGGCAAGTACTGAGCTATATCTAGGTCTTCTACAACTTTACACAATTATACCTATCATGTACATAGCTCCCTAATTTGTAAAAAATCGATGTGGAGGGCCAATAACCAGCCTGCCCTAGGAGTACAGCATGGGGCAAGGGGACTGTTAGTATTAGTCGTACCCCAGGACTCTCTCCTAGGTCCTCTTCTTTGCTCTTCTATGCTCTCTCATTTAGTGTCTCATCAGCTCCCAGGGGATTGTCATTATCATCTCTATGCACACAACTCTCAGATCTGTAAACTAGGCAGCCCTAGCTTTCCTAAATTCCAATTGTCTACTGGCCATTTTGAACTGGATTTCCCAGAAGTATCTCAAATTCAAGAAGGGTCCCGAAGATAATGCTTTCTCTTTTCCCCTAAATACACCAATTTTTCTGAATTTCACCTATTTTTATTGAGGGCACAACCACCATCTTTATAGTCACCCAGATTCACAAACTCAAACATGATCCTTAATTCCTTACTTTCATCCACTGAACTTATTCAACCAGATGTTAAATCTTGTCATTTTTCTCTCCACAGCAACATTCATCATGTGCATCACCTGCTCTTCACTTACAGTCACCAAGATAGTTGAGAACTTCATTGCCTCTCACCTGTACTATAAGCAATAGCCTCCTAATTATTCTCTTTGCCAAATCACCTTCCCATTCCAATCCATTCTCTGTATAACTGACCGAGTGATTATCTTAAAACACCAAGATTTGACCATGTCACTTTCCTGCTCATAAACTCTTGTCGTTTCTCCTCAGATGCACCTAGGAAGCAACTATAAGATTGTTTTCTATCTATTCCAATCTTCTTACAACATCACTACTCTACATGTTCTCTATGGTGACCAGCCATAGCAGCGCTCCTTGATGGCTTCCATCTGACACAATGCTCCATCTTCTGATTCCAGGACATAGTACTGGCTTCTCCGTCTTTTGCCTAGAAATTTCTACCTTCTTACCTCGCACCTCTCAAATTCCCTGTCTTCCTTCAAATCTCAGTCTCAAATACAACCTTTTATAGGAGCCCCTTCCGATGTCCCTTCAACTTCACCAACCCACCCCCCTAGCTTCTATTACTTTCCCTCTAAGATTACCTTGTATCTACTTTGGATTTATCATCTACGTGTGTGTTTAAATGTTTGTCTATGCCCACCCCCATCAGAATATAAGTTCTTTAAGGTCAAGAAACTGTTTTCCCTTTTCCTTTGCATTCTCATCACTTAGCATGGTGCTTGGCACTTAATGTGTAATTCTTGGCTCAAAGGACAATCATGTGGCACTCTGTCATCATCATTGGTTGGGATCAATGTTCTGGGTCTGAAGTAGGGGATGGTAGAGTTGATGAGAGTGAGGGAGAAGAGAGATCATGGGCTTCTTCTGGTTTCTGGCTTTGAGAGAGAAGATATTCAATGCCCTAGCTCTCTTGAGGTCACTAAAAGGACGAGAAGGACTCTGGGAGGAAGCCAAACATGAGAGGAGCTAGCAGTTTCCGACATGTCCCTATTTAGAACTTCCTACACTAAAGACTTCAGGAAATTTTCCCATTGGTGAGATCTGGGACTCTCTTAGTTGAAATTAATTATTTCATTCCCAGAGGGAATTTATTCTCTGTATTATTTAGTATATATTCTCATATGTATATTTTACCTGTTTTCTGTTTTGTTTTGTTTTTGCTGTCAGCTTTATAAATAGGTTTTCTTTGCTGATGCTATTCATGTTTGCTCTGGAATTGGCGTCAAAGGGGATTCAAGTCTTGGATATAAAACTTGGAACTTCCTTTCCTCATTCAGAATTCATGATCAGAAGTAAAGAGTCAAGTTGGTAGAGTAAAAGGTCACAGTTACCAGTATCTCCAAAAACCTCCTCTACCAAAATGACCACAGAAAATACCAACAGATTTTTCCTGAGTTGTAAAGCCAAGGAAAAATCAGAGTGAGTCATTCTTCAGTCTAGGGAAGCATAAGACACAGAAAAAAAGGTCCATATACCTTGGCGTGGGGACTGACTGGCAGTGCAGCATGATGGAAGTGGTACTTCTGTAGTCTGTGGGGCAATAGAAGCACCCGGGGACAGGAAGGAGAATGGATACCTAGTCAGAGAGAGAAAGAGAGATGATGAGAGAGAGACGAGACGAGAGAGAGACAGAGAGAGAGAGAGAGAGATGAGAGCGAGAGAGAGAGAGAGAGAGAAGAGAGAGAGAGAGAGGATCCCTGTACTAGCACTTGAATGAAGATGGGTGCCATTTGGCATCCCTGTTGCCCCATTACTCAGTTCCAGGTCACATTCAGAGTGGAAAGGAGCATCCAAAGTCATGAAGAAAAAGAAAACCAACCTGGATAAAATCCAGAGTGCAGAACAGGAGGGCAATGACCAAACATTTCTGTGGATTTCATCATATTGGAAGTACCAGGGGTCTTACAGACCCCTGACCAAGCTGTAAAAGTAAAAGGAAGAACATAAAAGACAGAAGCTTAGGCTGGTCATTCCCTATCCCTCACCCCCCAAGGAGAGTAGAGCCCAACTCTAACATAAAGTCCAAAAATTATGAATGTAAGCTGTGAAAAATGGAACAAATAAACAAAAAAAAGAAGTTGCCTTTAAAACTGATTATGGTGATAAGGGAGCTCAAGACACAAATTCAGAAGAAGACAATGACTTGAAAACATCTACAAGCAATGCAGCAAAGAAATATTCCAAAATAATTTAAGAGATTTTTTAAAAGAGCAAAAATTATTTTAAAAATCAAATAAGAGGGGCAGCTAGGTGGCACAGTGGATAAAGCACTGGCCCTGGACTCAAGAAGACATGAGTTCAAATCTAGCCTCAGACACTTGACATTTACTAGCTGTGTGACCCTGGGCAAGTCACTTAACCCTTCAAAAACAAATAAACAAACAAACAAACAAAAAATCAATTAAGAGTAGTAGAGGAAAAATTGGGGAAATAAATGAGAAATGTGCAAGAAATTATGAAAAGAGAATTAATATCCTGGCAAAGGGGGGCACAAAAATTACTAAAGAAAATAACTCCTTAAAATCCGAATTGACCAAATAGTAAAAGAGGCACAAAACCTCACTGAAGAAGAGAACTCCTTAAAAAGCAGAATTAGTCAAATGGAAGCTAATGACTCCATGAGGTATTAAGAACTGGTAAAATAAAGTCAAAAGACTGAAAAAAAATAAAAGAAAACCTTAAATCTCTCACTGGAAAAAAAAAACCTAACGTGGAAAATAGATCAAGGACAGATAATTTAGGAATTATTAAACTAGCTGAAAACAATGATAAAAAAACCAGCCTGGACATTGTATTTCAAGAAACTATAAAGGAAAACTTCCCATATATCTGAGAACCAGAGGGCAAAGTAAAGGAGATATTTAAAGAATGTACCAGCTAACTCCTGGAAGAAATCTCAAAATGTAAACTCCCAGGAATATTATAGCCAAAATTTAGAACTCACAGGTCAAGAAGAAAATAATGCAAGTAGCCAGAAAGAAATAATGAAAATACCATGGAGCCACAGTCATGATAATACAAGACTTATCAGCCACCACTTTAAAGAAGCAGAGACCTTGGAATATGATATTCTGGAAGGCAAAAGAGCTGGAAATACAACCAAGAATATTATGGCTAGTATCAGACTTTTAAAATAGTTTTGCAGAATTTTTTGTTGTTTCTTTTTCTTATTCTTTATTATAAGGGAAGGACCTCTGGAATAGATGGGGGAGGGATACAGTAGGAAATGAATTTGATGAAAAACAAGAGATATCAATGAAATTACTTTTTAATTTAAAAATGAAATTAAAAAATCTATTGAAGAGGAAAAAATATGTAAGAAATATATACTCTCAAACCAGTTTTTGAGGCCAACTCTCTGTCAGAGAAAAAAATGCTAGATTTAATCACTAAAAATGCTTCTATTTCAGCTTCATTTTTTTAAAGAATTTATGTTGTCTGATCTGTGAAAATAAGATGCTAATGCAGAAAAATAAGACACATTGGAAAAGGAGAACAAAGGTGGCGGTAGGTGGCACAGTGGATAAAGCACTGGCCCTGATTCAGGAGGACCTGAGTTCAAATACTTGATACTTGATCAGATACTAGACACTTACTAGCTGTGTGAGCCTGGGCACGTCACTTTACCCTCACTGACCCACAAAAAGAAGAAGAAGAAGAAAATAAAGTGGTCATTTTAAAATGAGAAAGCCTGCTCTCCAGAGAGATAATGCTCAATTGGTTTTGAACCCAGTCTGACTTTTAAAGCCCTGTCATTGCCCCCTACCCTGTAGTAGCTCTATGCTTGTTCTCACTGTGGGCACCTGTGATTATTAAAAATATTTGAGAGACATAGTTTCTGGGCAATTTAATCATTTTATTAATAATGCCAGCCCATTATTAATAAAAGGATGGTCATTTGGCTATCTCTCTTAGACAAAAATCAATCATGACAGCAGGGCTCATAGTTTATATACCTTCCAACGAGTAGGTGTTCAATGAGGGACTGCAATTGATTCTGATTAGACAACACGATGGAAGGTGAGCTAGATTAAAATGAAGAGCTGAGGGGCAGCTAGATGGCACAGTGGATAGAGCACCGGCCCTGGAGTCAGGAGTACCTGAGTTCAAATCCGGCTTCAGATACTTGACACTTACTAGCTCTGTGACCCTGGGCAAGTCACTTAACCCCCATTGCCCCCAAAAAAAAAAAAAAAAAAAAAAAAAAACAATTAAGAGCTGAGAGTGACATGTCACCCTTAGACAGAGAGAAATCTCCTATACCAGACAACTCTCAGCCTTGAGCTATATATTCAAAAGGATCTGTCTCCACCCAATCTTGAGTAGAACACAATGGCCTTCCCCACCTTAGATTAAATTCCTTGTAATCTTGGTAGGGTCTGACTAAGATCAGGATAATTGATTCATTCTCATTATCAATAATGTCCTCCAAGAGACTGAACTTTTTAAAATCAGGAATTTGGAAAAAGGGAAGAGTTCTGAATTGCCCCAAGATATTGGTTATTAATAATAATTTCTCTCACAATTATTGACAAAATGGCCAAGTATCTCATGGCATGTTATTTCTTTCAACTGCCAATGTCCTTCTTTGCCTGTCCAAGGAGAGCCTGTGAGCCTTCCTTCCATTCAACTAGAACTTGGCCTATTAAGCTACTCTTCTCTTTTCCAACTATGTCTGTGTTGAAGCTAGATTTTCTTCATATACTTCAATCAAAGCAACACATCACAACAGAGTTAATGTGGAAACAGAAATGAGGACCCAGCTGTCTTCTATTAGGCCAGACATTAAAGAGGTTTTCAAAAATATGCAAAACTGACACTTTTTTCACTAATTATTTGTTTTTTAAATGTAGTTATTTTTCATTTTAAAAAGAATATTGAGCATCCCCAAAGAGCATTCGCAATATGTGGGTTATATCTATCAATATTTACCATATTATAAATTAAAACCAATAATTTAAAAATATTATTAATTCATTTTAAAATAACAATAATTTATGCCTAAAAGGCCATAAAACTGTGCATACCCTTTGATCCAGGAGTACCATTGCTAGGTATATACCCCAAAGATATTCAAAAAAAGAAAAAAGACCAATTTGTACAAAAATATTTATAGCAGTTTTTTTTGTGGTGGCTAAGAATTGGAAATCAAAAGAATGCCCTTCAAATGGGGAATGACTAAACAAGCTGTAGCATATGATTGTAATGGAAAATCATTTTGCTATAAGAAATGACAAGCAGGATGGTTTCAAAGAGGCCTAGAAAGACTTACATGAACTGATGCAAAATGAAGTGAACAGAACCAGGAGAACATTGTACACAGTAAAAGCAATATTGTTCAATGCAGAACTGTGAATGACTTAGGTATTTTAGGCAATACAACGACCCAAGACAATACTAAAGGACTAATGATGAAGCATAGTGTCAACCTCCAGAGGAAGAACTGATATTGATTGGACGCAGACTGAAGCATGCTATTTTTCATTTTGTTTCTTTCTTTTATTTGAGTCTTCTTGTTTAAAATGACTAATATGGCAATCTTTTACATAATTGTACATGTATAACCTATATTTGATTGCTTACCACCTCAGGGAGCAGGGAGGGAATGAAGGGAGGAAGAGAAATAGAATCTGGAACTCAAATTTTTTAAAGAATTTTTAATTGAAAAATAATAATAAAATCATTATTTATTAACATAAATAACATTTTAAATCGCTGACTTCTCCAGCAATTGACCCTAAAATTATCCCCACTCTTTCTCTCTAATATTTAGTCACTATCTACTGGTTTCTTCCTTGTAGCTTACAAACACTCTGAAGTCTCTCCCATTCTTAAATTAACCATCACTAGACACTATTATGCTCCAAAGTTATCCTCCTATGTCATTTCTGCTTTGTCTACAAAACTCTTCAAAAAAGCTATTTATATTTATTCCCTCCCATTCCTCTCCTTTCACTAAGTTCTCAACCCTTGGAAAGTTGGCTTCTGACCTCATAACTTAACTGAAGCTGCTCTCTCCAGGTTTGGTGGCCTTTTCTCAATCCTCATCCTATTTTATCTCTCTACATTTGATACTATTGACCACCCTCTTTTGGAAAACTCTTTTCTGGGTTTTTGTGACACTCTTTTCTCCTGGTTTTCCTTCTGTCCATCTTAAGACTCCTTCTAAGTCTCCTTTGCTAGCTTATTATCCACATCCTGCCCCCTAACTGTGGCTGCACTCCAAGGCTCTGTCTTGGGTGCTCTTCTCTCTGTGTGTACTCTTATTTAGCAAACTTATCAGCTCCTAAGGGTTTGATGATCAACTCTATTGCAAGCAACTCTGATCTCCCTCTCCATTACCAGTCACTCTCTTGAGCTCCATTCCTTCATCACTAATTGCCTATCCTGTTTCAAACTACATATGATACAGGCATCTCAACATTCAACATGCCCCAAAAAGAACTCAACTTTCTCCAAAAACCCAACTCTTGTCCAAACTCACCTATTTCTTTCAAAGACACCACCATTCTTTGAGTTTCGTATGTTCACAGCCTTGATGTTATCTATCCTCAATTCCTCATGCACTCACCCGCAGATCCAATCAGTTGTCAAATCTTGACATTCTCCCTCTACAACATCTCTCATACCCATTCCTTTTGCTCCCATCACATAGCCACCCTCCCTAACCTCTGTTCAGGCCTTCATAACCTCTTGCCTAGATTATTGGAATAGTTTCCTAGTTAGTCTCCCTACTTCAAGGCTCTTTCCTCTTCAGTCCATCTTCCATGTAGCTGATAACGTGATTTTCTTTTTTTTTTTTTTTTTTTTGGTGAGGCAATTGGGGTTAAGTGACTTCCCCAGGGTCACACAGCTAGTAAGTGTTAAGTGTCTGAGGCTGGATTTGAACTCAGGTCCTCCTGAATCCAAGGCCGGTGCTTTATCCACTCTGCCACCTAGCTGCCCCACAACGTGATTTTCTTAAAGCACAGGTGTGACTTTTTCACTAATACACTCAAATATCTTCTTATTGCCTCAAGGATCAAATAGAAACTCCTTTGTTTGGCCTGTATAGCCATTCGCAACCTGGCCCCAACCTACCTTTCTTGCCTTATTATACAGGTATCCCTTCTGTATCTCAACATCATGGGTCAACATAAGAAATTAAATGGGAAATTTGGAGGAGTTTTGCAGAAACTACAGATGGACAGGTGGAGGCCAGCAGATGACACGGAAAAAAATTAGAAACTCAGAAATGCATAATATATATATATAATATTATATAATATCAACATATTTTATCTTTTAATGCCATAATAATTTGGACTTCTTCTCTGGTACAAAGGGAGGGCCAAAAAAATTTATGAGGATTTTCCAGATCAAGGGGGTGCCATGCCCCTAAGCTCTACAATGTGGAAGGGAAAACTGTATATCACTTCCCTCTCCACATTTCTGTGAGCCAGACAATTTATCTGTGCCCTTCCCCTTCCCCAGCCCATGCTGGTAGCACAGCCCCCCTCACCTCTGCCCCTTAGAAACTCTTGTTTCTTTCAAAGCTCAGTCCACAGACCACCTTCAGCCTGAAGCCTATCCTCCTGTCCACAACTTGTAGTGCCCTTGCAAAAATGATCTTGTATTTATTTTGTATGTTACTTAGATAAACACGTGTCTCCCTGATACAACATAATCTCCTCGAAGGAAGTAACTATTTCATATATCCCCAGATAGGGGCAGCTAGATGGCGCAGTGGATAGAGCACCGGCCCTGGATTCAGGAGTACCTGAGTTCAAATCTGGCCTCAGACACTTAACACTTACTAGCTGTGTGACCCTGGGCAAGTCACTTAACCCCAATTGCCCCTCAAAAACAAAAACAAAAACAAAAAAAAACATCTATCCCCAGAACATCACATAGTAAGCTTAATAAATGCTTGTTGATGCACTGAAAGATTCACTCCCTTTTTATACCTCCCTTGATGTTGTCAATATTCAGTGAATCATCTGGGCATTCATATCTTTTCTAGAACCTTGGATGGTATCATATGCATGGGAGGGATGACATTGAGGAGAGGTTCAATCCCACATGCTGCTACACCAAATTAAGATACATGGATCTTAGATTCTCTTCCTCTCCTAGTGTAGCCATGTGACTGTGATTATGTGGTCTATTGTAGAAAACTACCTACAAAATGTTGTTTCATATCTTTTTCTACTTTCGTTATTGTATAATCCATGCTTGGATAGACCCTTATGAGACTGTCATAAGGAATTTTTAGTCAAATGTTTAAATCTGATTTATTAATGAGGTGAGGGTTTTTTCCCTCCAAAGTATGCTGAAATAAGACTGGATAGGCAGTTAATTTATGTAAGATGCAGCAGCAACTTTCTTTTGCCAAAATCTTTTATAAGCTCAATACAGATGTTGAACAGCTGGGTTTTTGTTACTATTCATTTGTCTCCAGGGGATTTGATGTCATAAAATAAATTATTACTTAGGAATCTAATGAATGTAACATTTTTAAGGAGTGTTTAAATATTTTTCCCAGGTTGTACCCCCTTGATACATGCTGTCTCTGGTCGTCAGGTTGACACAGTGAAGCTTTTGCTGAAGATGGGAGCCAATATAAATACTCAAGATTCCTGTGGGCGCACCAGCTTATCACTGGCAACTTATGAGGTAGAATGTATGTCTATCACAGGAAAAGAAAGAGAAGTCAGGGGTAGGCATGGACAAAGAATTAAAGACATAATGGTTGATAGAAAGGAACAAAGTTTTCTTTGATTTAATAAGCAGCAGATGAAGAAAGTTTTACATTTTTTCCTAATGTTGAGAGGTAGCTAGATGGATAAAGTGTTGGACCTCTACAGAAACTAAGGGAAACACTTAAATATGAAAATCCAGCAGGCATATGGTCCAATGAGAAAAAGAAACAGGTTTTTTCAGGTTAAAGAGGGATAGATTGCTGGTCCTGAAGTCAGGAAGACCTGAATTCAAATCCTGCCTCAGACACTTAGTAATTCTTTGATCCTGGGCAAGTCACTTAACCCCTGTCTGCCTCAATTTCCTCATCTGTAAAATGGGGATAATAATAGTATCTATCTGCTAGGGTTGTTGTGAAAATAAAATAAGATAATATTTGCAAGATAATATTTGCAAACTTTAAAGCATTATACAAGATAAAGCACTATATAAAAGATGACTCTTGTTGATTGGTTGTGTACAACTTCATGACCACATTTGGGGTTTTCTTCCTAGATACTGGTGTGGTTTGCCATATCCTTCTCCAGCTCATTTTAGAGTTAAGGAAACTGAAGCAAATAGGATGTAATTACTTGCCCACAGTCATACAGCTAGGAACTGTCTGAGGTCAAATTTGAACTCAACTCTTCCTGATCCCAGGCCCAGCACCCTTTTCACAGTGCCACCTTATTTTATGATTATCCTCATCACCTGCATTCCAAAAGCAAATAACTCAGCCACCACAATACTATGTAGTGCATTCCAAAGAGAACTATTTTATAAGATTGTAAGCCCTATGACTTGTATTTCCCTAGCACCATGCCTTACACTTAATAGGTGCTCAATAAATCTTTTTGGAATAAATTTTAAAACTTCCTCCATGTGACAAATTGGCCAATACTCAACCCTGAACATAAACTATCAATTAATGTTTAAGTGAGCAAACTTACAGGTGGTTTTTATCACATATTTCATTTTATAGGGATAAATAATAAAATACTTGGTAATACTGAAAATACAACATAAAATCTGAAGAAGTAAACATTTCATAAGTAAAATTGAATTATAAAGTAGATCACAAAAAAGCACATTATTATACACTGTATAGACATTAATAAAGAGACACAATTGTTTTTACTATTTTCTTTATTACATTCTAAACCTGGGCTTTGTGTTTAGAGATGAGTAGAAGGCATATAAGCAATAAGTCTCTCCCCATGTGCAGAATACAACTATAACCCAAATCTGACCAGAATCACATCTGAGATCTTGAAGGGTGCTCCCATTCAGTCTATCATAAACTAGAACAAGACTGTCCTCTACAATATACCAGACAAGGGACCACCCAGCCTGTTACACTAGGAAACAGCCTGGGAAACAGAAAGACCATGACAATCAGAAGCAACCCCAGCTTGGAGTACAAAGTCATGCATGTGTGAAATATCTGAAGATGACCTCAGATTATGGGCAATATTTATTCATAACAGATGTAATGTCAATGGAAGGGAAAAGATGCCTCAAGAGAGTTTAGTGTGAGATACAAATAAGCTAGCCCATCCTGAAACATTTGGGACAATAGAGAGTTAGGAAATGGAACAGATCTGCTAGTTTCTATAGTGAAGTATCTCATCAGTGACGAGACTGGAACCACTACATTTGTATTCCATATTGTCAATACCTTATGGACCATGTGAGGAAGTGAAAAAATAACACCAATGATCATATTGTAAAGAGTGTCTGGATCTGACCAAATATATGACAGGGGAAAAAAACATGTTAAAGGTGGCACAGTTGTAAGAATTACTGGAGGAATTGATTTTTATTATATATCAAAGAAGGGAAGAGTCTCCTTCCTTCCAAAAAGAAAAATGACAAAAGATGACTGTTGATATTTTAATAAGAACAAAAATCAGCAATATACCTACTTTGTTATCTCTATAAAATCTTTATGGGAATAATCCATAGCAGTGGTGTCAAACTCAACTAGAAGATGACCCCTGGGGCTGCATATTGACTTAGAAAACCATAAATTAACATTATGTATGTTGCAGATAATTTTTTTTGTTAAACATTCCCACTTACATTTCAATATGGGTCTAGCCACACTCAGGTGTTTGGCAGGGGGTGGGGAGGTGGGGGGGCAGCCATGAGTTCTACACTTCTGGTCTATACATAAATGAAGGGTATCCTACATTTATAGATATGAAAACATATCAGGCAGATTTTTGTGAATGATGTTCTAGAGTAAAGCAGGCATTTTCATAATCATATAACTAACTTAAACAGGGAATACAAGTTTTCTTTCTTTATCTAATGATTTCCAAAAAAGCATTTAACTTAGTAAAATGAAATGTATCCTTAAGGGCTTTCTTCAAAAAAATAGGAAATCAAGGTAGAATCTCTATATTAAGATAATTTTTTAAATTATGTGACATATATGACCACAGATATTTTATTGACTACTAAGCAGGACATAAGATTGAGGTGTTGTCATTGTCATGTCTATATGAATGCAAAGATCCTCAAAATATTCCTTTGCATAGATATTGCTATACTAATTTCATTGACCCTTGTTGTTCTTATTCAGTTGTTTCAGTTGTGTCTGACTCTTTATGACTCCATTTGGGGTTTTCTTGGCAAAGATACTGGAGTGGTTTTCCATTTCCTTCTCCAGCTCATTTTACAGATGAAGAAACAGAGGCAAACAGGGTTAAGTGATTTGCCCAGGGTCACATAGCTAGGAAGTCTCTGAAGCCAGATTTTAACTCAGCAAGATGAATCTTCCTGAGTCCAGGACCAGCATTCTATCCACTGTGCTACCTAGCTGCCTTCATTGACCCCCCCCCCCACACACACAATAATACAAAATCTCAATGAAACTCATACTCATTGGAAAAGCAGTTGTCTAACCATTCAAAATAGATTTTTAAGGTTTGTTTTTTTTTTTTAAGTGAGGCCATTGGGGTTAAGTGACTTGCCCAGGGTCACACAGCTATTAAGTGTTAAGTGTCTGAGGCTGGATTTGAACTCAGGTCCTCCTGACTCCAGGGCCGGTGCTCTATCCACTGTGCCACCTAGCTGCCCCTCAAAATAGATTTTTAAAAATATGTTACCTAGCTAGTGTCATTCAGTTGGATCAACATTTCATTGAGTTAGTCCATAAGTTCTGTAGTCAAACAACAAGTTGGGCTTAGAATTGGATAAGATAGATGGACCAGATTAGATCATATTAAGGAAAATACATAATATTTCCAATGGTATTAACCTATTCACTGCAGCAGAAGTCTGGCATTTTTTGAGGCAGTCAGTGACTTTCCGAGGGCCACAAAGTTAGTAACTATTTGAGGTTGGACTTGAACTTCTGTTGTCCTGACTCCAGGACTAGTGCTCTATCCATTGTGCCACCTAAATGCCCCATAAGTCTGTCTTTTTAACATCACAATTCTTCCAATGAAATGACAGGGCTCTGAATCAAGTTATGCCACAATAGCAAAATTATGGATAATCCAAAGGGCAAAGAAGATATGGCCAGTGTGAGAAGACTGTGGTATATTGCCAACAATGATTTGTACACAAGAACTACAAGGGCACGCATGACCAAAAAAGGACTTTAACTAATTATGTCTATGAATGAAAAACTGATAGATGAGCAGCCCCTAGACTATACTGATTTCCCCCTGCCCCCCCAAAATAGAAAAATAACAAAAGAAACACCCCCACACACACACAATTTAAGAGTATCTTCCATAGCCAGAATACATAAAGACACAGATACGTATCTCACAAGATGAGAGAGTTGGGAAGGGTTATGAGCTACACTGGTATCAGTAATATCCATCATGGTGTTATTTCAAATTCTTCAAGCTCTCAAAGTGAGTCATGCTGTGATTCAACCGAATCAGGGAAGGAAGGGAACATACATTCATTAGGCATCTACTACCTGTCAGGCATTGTGTTAACTAAGTACTTGACAAGTATTATCCCATTTGATACTCACAACAAATAAGGTGCTATTGTTATCTGTTTTAATAGTAGGGGAACCTGAGGCAGACAGAGGTTAAGTGACTTGCCCAGTGTCACACAACTAATAAGTGTGAAACTGGATTTGAACTCAAGTCTTCCTAACTATCTGCTGCATCAGATGGCTTCCTTTCAGGGCAGCCCGTCAGTGTCTAGCCCAAGGTCACCTAAGCTGTACCAGCAAGAAGCTGCCTCACCAGGAGATCTGGATCTCCACACCACTGATTCACCTGTAGTGCTGTTAAAAATATATGTACTGGGGAGCAGCTGGGTGGCACAGTGGATAAAGGACCGGCCTGGGATTCAGGAGGACCTGAGTTCAAATCCAGCCTCAGACACTTGACACTTACTAGCTGTGTGACCCTGGACAAGTCACTTAACCCTCATTGCTGTGCCAAAAAAAAAAAAAAAAGACATTGGGTGCACTCAAACTTGAAGTACAGAGGTCTTGGAATAGTCATGTAGAGAAGATTCATGGCTGAGAGGTATCCCTCAGCCCTGGGATTTCCTTTATATTTTCAGAGTCTCCACCAAGTTCTTTTCCAAATGTGACATCATTCATGGACAAGTTGCTCACTTGCTAGCAGGACAATGTATCTTGGCTACCAGGTTGACTTACTACTAGGCTGAGGCAAGCAGGTTGCTCCTCAGAATCTGTTCCTCATCAGATGTAGCTATTGTTAGCACTGGCTCAAGTGACCTCTCTTGCTGACTCCAGTTGCCAAATGTCTGATGGTTCTTTTGCACTATCAGAGCTAATAGGGCTGGAACCTGATGCAGTTCATCTCTAGATACTCACTTACCTCTGATCGGTGCAGAACAAGCACAAAGAGTAAAACAAAAAACAAAAACCCAGAAGCACCATGTGTTCATGGCAACCAGATAGATGATGGGGCCTGCTGCATCTCAGCTACCAATCCCCCTTGCTCCAAAGCTGCCAAGGAAGAGTGAGAGGGTGTCTACTCAAAGCTTTTGTAAACACACTCGGTTCTGGCTCAATTTCTACTGCATCCTCGTGCTTGTCTTCTTGGCAAACCAGAAGACCTTTTATCATCACATTGTCAGTCCTGATCTTCAGCTATGCATGGCTAGAAATTAACTCCCCAAAGCTCCACATATTACATTGGTAGCAGACAGAGTATTGCACGTGCTTTGTATAACCCAGCAGGAAGGTGAGATCCATGAACTCTCTAAAGCCCAGCCCCTCACTTGTTGGTCTCCCCTGCCCTTTATGCCTAGATTTACCTCTTCAGCTATATTTTGTTTAAACTACTTGTGGGAATGCAATATAATTTAATAAGAGATGGATGGTAAAAAGTAAGAGTGGAGAGAAAGGGGAGAAATAGGAGAGGGAGAAAGCTCAGGAGCATGCTAACTAGCCAGAGAAAACGGAATAAGATGAAAAAATTTAAATCATCCCACATAGCAGCAATGCACATAATTTGTATGTGACTAATCTGGATTGGACCTAACAGGTATTATACAGATAAATAAATCCAGCGAGCTTCTGATTTTTAGGGAAAAAATACTGAATTTTAGTAACTATTACAAAATTTACAAAAATATTCCAAACTATAAAATATGTACATCCAAAATTTGTGTCTGTTTAAATGCTATAAAACTTGACATTTGAAGTTCATTCCAAACAAAACAAAAGGCTTTTATTTTTGTTCTCCTAATTATATAGTTTTTTTCCTTACTCAATTTTATGGGGTCATTTGTTTGCAGAGTAATTTGATGACCTGCTGAATGGCAACCAAAAGCAGTTTACTATGTCACACATATTATTAAGAGGGCCAGAAAAGACCTTGAAACTAGCTACTATTTTAAAATATATTTTTTCAATTTCTATAAAACTACACCCCAAATTATAATTTCACCTACTAATTTGAATTTGATTCTATTTCTCTCTCTATTTTCTCCCTCTGTTTTTCTCTGCCTGCCTGTCTGCCTGTCTCTTTGTTTCTCTGTCTCTTTGTTTCTCTGTCTCTGTGTCTCTCTCCCTGTGTCTTATTTTTCTGTATCTCTTTCTATCAATATCTCCCACCTTGGTAAAATTTTCATTTTAAAAAATGCATGTACGTTTTTTTGTTTTTATATAACCTTCATTTCTAAATATAATCCATTCAATAAGAAAGAATAAAAAAGCAACTAAGCAAAAATCACTAACACATCCACCACCTCTGGCAATATATGCAGTGTCCTGCACTCCAAATCCCCCATGTCTGTAAAAAGGAGGAGATGTATTTTCTCATCTCTTTTGGGGGCCTGAACTTTGCCATTATAATTAAATAGCGTTCAGCTTCATTGCTATTATCACCCTTCCTTCTTACACTGTTGTAATCATTGTGTATATTATTTTTCTGGTTTTGCTTACTTTCCTCTGTATTAGGTCATATGTCTTTCCAGGCATCTTAACATTTTTTTTTTTGGTGAGGCAATTGGGGTTAAGTGACTTGCCCAGGGTCACACAGCTAGTAAGTATAAAGTGTCTGAATCTGGATTTGAACTCAGGTCCTCCAAGGGTGGTGCTCTATTTACTGCACCACCTACCTGCCCCATCTTAACATTCTTAACATGAATTCTTAACATTTATTATTCCTTACATTATTCTTTAATGTATTCCATTATATTCTTATATCACCACTTGTTTATTGCCTTAATCAATGGACATCTACATTTTTGCCAGTTCTTTGTGATCACAAAAATTGATGCTATTAATGTTTTGCATCAATTTTTTCTGTCATTTTCCTCCTTGAAATAGTATTCCTAGCAGAGGGATCTCTGATCCAAAGAGTAGGGACATTTATATACTTTATTAGCATAATTCCAAACTGCTTTGCAGACTGGTGGGTCTGACTCACAAGAAATTTGAATTTTTATTGCTGCTATTTTTGCCATGCAGAAAACATATATATTCACTCATTTTTCTGATGTAGCTATGAAACCTTTGACATTTTTTACATTCTCTATACTAGAATGGAAAAAGGGAGGAAACCTGATTTGAAACAGAGTAGAGAGACCTTGAGGTATTTTACTTACTAAATTTAACTCATTTCTGCTCCTTTCCATCTGTTGGTAACTTCATTAGTAACCCACATCCTTCAAGACAAATGTAACAGGAAGTGCCATAGATGAGTGACATCATTATAAAGGGTGAGAAGATATACTACTTAGGAGTAAACCCATCCCAGGGTATTGCTATCTCAGCTGAAGTATCCAGACTTTAAAAAAGAAGCTTCCTAGTGCCCCATTAGATTGTAAGCCTCTTGAGGGCAGGGACTGTCTTTTGCCTCTTTTTTATCCCCACCACTTAGCACAGTGCCTGGCATATAGTAGGTGCTTGTGATTGGTTGATTGATTGCCTTTGAACAGGGCATTTTGCAACCAGACAGAGGAAATTTACAGACCATAATCCTGAGCAAAGAGATGAAGACATATAGAAAGAGACAGAGAGGAACATAGAAGGCATATTGTGGTATTATGTGGTCATTGGTTTGATCTTTAACCTTGTGCTCTGTCTTCCAGGGTTGGCTAGAAGGCTGTGTGAGTCTGCTCAGAAATGGTGCCAAACAGAATATTCCAGATAAAAATGGGCGCCTGCCACTGCATGCTGCAACTGCTGAGCCAGATGTGAAGTACGTACACCTGTTCATATGGAACTGTTGGCAGAGTCCCCATAAGATCACCTAATTCATTCTTATACCACTAGGAAAATTATAATACATTCAAGAGAATTGCCTACCCAGAGAACAGACTCTATAATCTAAGATCTTTCCTTATCCTCAGTATGTCTTACCAAATATCTGGCCTAAGTACCTTCTGCTATAAATCAACCTCTTTCCCCTTTGTCCCACCCTTAGTATAAAGAGATCATGCCTCCCAAAAAAGTAGGGCAATCAAAAATGACATCTCTTGTACTCCAATGAATTGCTGATTTAGTATTCTTTCTGATGGTGAAGATCCTGACCAATCTCTACCATCTCACCTATGTCATTCTTGTTTAGATTTGGAGGAAGGATGGAGGAAAGGTTCTAGAGCTTTATTTCATCAGGGTGGGTACCTCCAAGGATAGAAACTTCCTCCATCGATGATCAGAAACTCATGCTACTTATAATATTAGGAATTGCCTGAGTCATTAAGTTAAATGACTTATTCAGGATCACACAGCCAGTTTTTCAGAGGCAGAACTCAAACCCAGGTCTCCTTGACTCCAAGGTGAACCTTCTATCCATTATGCCACACTTCTTATTCTATCCATGTCCTCCAACAAATCCTTGGGAAAGGATGGTCATTCTGGGGCCCTTATTCTGTCTTTTTCATTTTCTATGCATACTAGTTTATCATGCAGATTTTTCCCCCTCTAATCATTCATCCTTGCTACTTACCAACCTACCTCCTTTTCTTTTTTTTTTCTCTAATCCCCTTTATTTTTTTTTTAATGTATGAGGTATTTTATTTTTTCCATTACATGTAAAGATAGTTCTCAACTTTTGTTTATACATGCTTTGCAATTTCAGATTTTTCTCCCTCCCCCCCTCCCTCCCTCCTCCCCTAGACAGCAGGTAATCTGATATAGGTTATATCTATATATCTCTATACATATACATATAGATATACATATATATACACACACATATATATACACATAATAACATTAATCCTATTTCTGCATTAATCCTGTTACAAGAGAAAGAATCAGAGCAGTGATGCAAAACCTCAAAATAGAAAGAAAAAAAAAACCCAACAGCACCCAAAACAAAAGAAATAATATGGTTCAATCAGCATCTCTACTCCACAGTTCTTTCTTTCTTTTTTTTTCTTGGATTTGGAGCCTACCTCCTTTTCTAATCATATATTGCCTTGATGATATCTATCCTGGGACTTCTTTTCCAAAAGGCATAATTGCTAATAAGCTACAGCCTACTTAAACTCACCATTTCTCCATCAACTTCTTCTTGGGCAGTTGTTACATTCCAGTTCTCAGTTATATGGCATCACCAGAAGAATACTAGAGTTTTAAAAAAAGATGGGATTTTGTGTTAGAAAGCACAAAAGAACCTACTTGTGGATTAGCATGGACAAAAAACTTTTGTTGTTATCAAGTCAAATACATCTCCATTATTACCTGACCATCCTCACATCTCACCCCTTAAGTCCTAGGCCCCTCCACCCATTATCTAGTCCTGATCTTAGAGAAGTCCCTCAAATCCCAGTGTGACAATAACTCATTGGATGAACATTGGATAAGTCATTCCTTAAATGTATCCCCGAATGCCTACTATAGAAGGATGACATAGAGACTTGGATTGTGGAATTAGAAGCCCTGGACTCAAACTCTGCTTCTGTCCCCTCACCACCTGTGTGTCCTTGGGCAAGTTACTTTCTCTCTGGTATTCAATGTCCTCATCTATAAAATAAAGGAATAAGACTGGATAACCTTTATGGTCCCTGTCAGATTTAAAGCCTATGTTCTTCCTGAGGACATGCCCCAGCCTGTTACCTGTCTTCTCTGATCCCTAACCATGAGATAACACAGCAGTGAAAATATACAATGCCCATTTCAGTTCAGACCCCAACCTTAATGGCAGAACAGATTCAGATCAGAATCTGGGTGTGGGAGAAGGCAAGCTTCCCACTTGGCTGGGTTCCCTGGAGAAGAGATCAAAAGACTTCCCTTTTTTCCTTCAGTCTTTCTTACAAAGAAATAAAAGGACATGGGGAGATTCCAGGACTAGTCCCAGGATTTGCTAGTTGTTATCACTGGATCACACACAAAAATAACAGGACGATAGGATTTCACCAAAGCTCACCAAAATGAGGAAGCTTAGAATGTAGGTCAAAACTACAAACAGCTCCCTATGAGAAAACATGACAAGGATCTGACTCCCTTCTGATGGATTTTTTTTAAAATAGCATTTCCCAATGATACATAAAAATACAATTTGCAAAACCAGACTCTTTCCCAGAAATGACACTAGGTAGATAAGTTTTGAATGTACCATCTGGGCCTGTGCTACTGACTTACTAGATTTACTAAGTGGCCCCTTACTTGTTTTTATTCATTCATTTGTTCAACAAACTTTTATCAAATGCCTACTTTGTGTTAAGCACTGTTCTAGAAACAAAATAAAAAGTCCCTGCCCTCAAGGAACTTGCACTTTACTTGAGGAAACAATTGTATAAGTAGCTAAGTAAGTCACCAATAATACAATTCATTCTAAACCTCTAAGTTGACTACAGTAGAAAGCTTACCTATTATAGATAGAATTGGGACTCAGAGTCAAGCATTATCTAAGTAATATACATTATTACATAATGTCCTCTTTATATACAGAGGAATCATATCCAAGTCTACTTTTTCTTTTAGTCCAGGGGTTCTAAACATCTTTTGTATCTTGGAACCCTTTGGCAATCTGATGAAAACCATGGACTCTCCAGAATAAGGTTTTCAAAGGAATAAAATGAAACCCATAGTATTTCAAAGGAAATTAATGATATTGAAATTAAGGTGTGATGTTTTGCCCATCCAAGTCCACAGACCTTCAAAAATCTACCCCAGATAAAGAAGTCCTGTCCTAGGGAATGCCCAATAGGTAGTCTTAGGGATTGTTGCAATTCCACCTGTCCCTGCTCAGAGGTGAGTCACACAGGTAAAATGTATAAAGGACTGAACCTGAAACCTCAGTTTCCCATAGTAGAAAATCACTGACACCACACCAGCCTTCAGGCTTCCTTTAGGGCACACGGGTACATACACAAATCCAGATTCATATTTACAGTAAAAACCACATCACCACAATAGTTGGTTGAAAATACAATTCTCACTGAATCATACTGATAAGCAGACTGTTGAAATTCAGATCTTGCCTTCTCAGGCTTGGAATTTCAGACTCACTTTAAGATCAGTTTTCCCTTAAGCAACCAGAGGAGTGACCTGAAGAGTGCCAGAGGCACAAACTGAAGGAACTTGTAAAGAAGAACTCAGGGAGATACCCCAAAGGAGCACTTTGCTTCAGACATCATTTTTATTCACTGGATCCAATTGCTGCTGCTTATCAGAGCCTTTCGATTCTAATGCAAGCACTTGGCTTTGCTACAAATCAATGTATGATGTAAGTGATGCAGGGGAAAGTGATTTATGAAATGTAACAAAGAGTTTGCAAATCAAAGGAGCAAGGCTCTATTCTTTGAGACCTCTATGTAGAGTTCAGGCTCACGGGGACTTCTTGTAGCCCTTTCATAGTTCAGTCTCTCACTTCTCTTCCTCATTAGGTGGTAGACTCAAAAGGCATCAGTAAAAGCAAGAAGAATCCAGTTTCTGTCCTCATGTTTCTAAAGTAGACAATATATTGTGATGGCAAAACTAATTGTATTAAAAGAAGGAAGAGCAAGAAAGTCATATGAGACTAAATATGGCAAACCTCATCATAGCTCTAAGGAGTTTGGTTACCTAGGCAGCATTTTTTTGTGTATCTGTGCTATTTGGATTTATTGGGAAGGGAGAGGGAGACGGGTCATGCATAGGGCTCTGCTGCTCAAAAACAACAAAGGGCACAAAATGCTGACTCCTTTTCACAAAATCAATGTGAACTGGGCCCTTGACAATATCTGCTTAGTGCTTCTGTTTTCTCAGGAGTGTCTATATCAAAGATTGGGTAATCCTTAAAGTCAGAGTCATAAGACCCTAAAAAAGAGGGTAGATATGTAGAAATGGGTTACTGCTAGTGACCAGTAGCTATCTGATCTTCTGATCACATCCTTAGAGCTTTATACTGAAATAGAGTGAGGACTTAGCTGGCAAAACCCCATTGTTAACTCTATATTTGCTAAAAATTGCAGTGATGTCTGGTTTTTGCTGCCTACTCTGTTATAGATCTGGAGATTGAGAAGAGCCATGACTTGGTACTGGGGGTTGGCACTGAGGTATAAACAATTTTTTAAAGACCTCTTGGGCCAGATTATCTTAAAACCCATGAAACTTTGAGAAATACTGTACACTTGACATATTTGGGCATTGGATTGCTGAGTAAGGTATTAAAGTTGTTCCTCCTGAATGCAGACTAAGCATGGTAAGCATATATGGAGGCCCATCAACCCCATGAGACCTTCCAAAGTGAAGTCCGGTCTACACGGAGAAGGTTATGCATCAGTTTTCACTATTTTCACTAAGGCTGGGACTTCCTCCGGAACAGTCTACTTTGACCTGGGGCTTCCCCAAAGAGCCAGTCTGATCATATTTGAGGAACAGACTCGATCATTCATTTCCCCCAAAGTGGGGTCCAGACTGAACCATAGATAAGCCCCACCTTTTTCCAATTCTCTAGGTTCCCAGGGTGCTGCTAAACTAGACCAAAGCTAGAGATTTAACATTGGGCTATAATTAGGAAAGAACATGGCCTCTTAATCTCCCTCCCACCTCCAAACCCAAGGTACTAAAGCAGCAGTTGTTGACCTGGAATCCATAAAGTGAGGGTTTTTTATATTTTAAGAACTCTATTTCAATGGTGCCAATCAGAGAAGATGTCACAGAGAGGGTGGAGCAGAATTATTGTGAGGATCAGATGAAATATGTAGAACACTGTGCAAATGTAAAACATTGTATGTTAGTTCCTGTAACTCGTGATCCCTAGAGGACTCCAACAATTCTAAGAGGCAGAAGTGAAAAGAGGGTACATTCCAAGCATGAGGGACCACTGTTTGAATACCCAGAATCAGGAGGTGGGATGTTGAGCTTAGGGAACCTAGCAGTCAAGTTTTGCAAATGGTGTATGTAGGGGAACAATATGAAACAAGGCAGAAAAGTAAATTGGAGCCAAATTGAAGCTGGGCCACAGATGGTGGAGGGACCTAAAGGCCAAGCAGAGAAATGTCTATTTTATCTCAGAGGCAATAGAACAAGCCACTAGAGTTTTGTTTTTAAATAAGGGAGTGATATGACTAGAACTTTGTCTTAGGAGGATTATCTAAATAGCTTTGCGAAAGATGGCTTACAGATTGAAGAGATGGGAACCAGGGAGATATGAAATAGTTGTGTCAGCATCAAGAGGAATGAATTAAAATGGTAGAACACTCAATGAGTATGCATAAGCTAATGGGGAACAATGCCTGTAGTCTCCAGTGTTGCTAAATGAAGTGGGATAGTGGAAAGAAACCTAGATGTGTAATCAGACCTGAGTCTAAAGCCCAGCTCTGCCACTTGCTGTCTGAATGACTTTAAGCAAGTCCTTTATCCTTTTGAGCCCCTAGTTCCCTCCAAGGTCATCCACTGTATCCCAGAGCCATTGCCAGTCATCTAGACTTTTGTCTTGCCATTGGACTTTGATGATGCTGGTCATCATTTAAATACAATTCACATGTAAGTCAAGTCATCACCCTCATGATGTTATTAGTCCTCTTCAAGAACAAACAACATCCATAAAATGAGAAAGTTAGACTAAAGTTACCCCTATAGTCATTTCTAACTCCATGATTGTGAAAATTAGAAACTTTTCTATTATTTGATGTCATTGTTTGAGATTATATTTATAATGATAGGAGTCCAATATGGAGCAGCTTAGGCTAGGTCAACCTAATACTCATAGAAATATATAGGCAAAACAGTTGTATTTGTTCACTCTTAACTAGATGACTGGAGGATAAGGCCTGCTGCTTTTTTATTGGATGAATTCGACCTGCTGTAGGGGCCTTGAGTCATTCTCCTTCTGCTGCTGCCTTAGTTTTGTTTTTGTTTTTGTTTTAGTGAGGCAATTGGGGTTAAGTGACTTGCCCAGGGTCACACAGCTAGTAAGTGTTAAGTGTCTGAGGCCGGATTTGAACTCAGGTACTCCTGACTCCAGGGCTGGTGCTCTATCTACTGCGCCACCTAGCCGCCCCCTGCTGCTGCCTTAGTTAATGTTAGATCCTCCCACCAGTTTGTAGTTCCATTAAAGAAACTTCCCCTACCTGCCTTTCACTTAGTTTATTAATGAAGGGACTCCATGAACTTTTCCACCACATCCAGATCTGATATGGAAGGTCTTCTCCTTCATCTGGCACCATCTACCTATTCTCAACCAAACTCATTCTTTGGGTATATAATCTTGCCACCTGAACCCCAGCTTGAATATGTTCCCTCCCTAATACATATCCCTTATCCTGAAGCTTAGGTCTTGCATATAGTGACAAACCTATCAGTTTATATTCCATATAGCACTTGTGTGTATGATATGTTTGCTTGCTTGCTGCATCACATAACCACAAAGTTGATGATTATATCATTTCCCTGAATACCAATTTTTCTGGGAATTTTCAAAACAGGCATTTGCTATAACCTAAGGCATGAGGGGCCAAATAAACCAAAGGTCCTGTAACCCTTGGATAATGGCCCTTTGAGTGAAAAGTAAGGGGTAGATATGAAAGATGTGCAGGTAGAATCACAAGATGTGACAAAAACTAATTGAATGTCAGAAAGAAGAATCAAGGAATACTTCAAGATTGCTATTCACTGAAATTAAATGGATACTTAAGTGAGTGAATGTCTTTCTCCTTCTACACAATCTCAGAGGGTGATATTTGCTACCAAAGATAGAACTTACAATTCTATATTCCTTCTCTTACAATTTGTGCCACAGAATGTTAGAAAGAGACAAAACCATAGACATCAGTTAGTCCAGGGGGCACCAGAGGCAGTTCTCCTGAGCTCATAATAACTGACTGTTAAATTTTCAACATGAGCCTTTATACCTCAGAAATCAGCAAATGCTAAAAATCAAGACTTGATTTTATTTATTTTATTATCTAAAGTTAAGAAAGTGATGAAGAAAATTATAATAATGCAGATTAAACTTAAAAGAGTTGTGTGTACATTGATTTTTCTGGAGAGCCAGATGTTAAACATTTACCGACATACCACTAATCTAGTCTAACCTCTCAAATTCTAGATGAGAGAACTGAGACCCAGAGAAGGGAAGGTGATAGGCCCAAAGTTATAAGGTTAGTTAGTAGTAAAGGAAAGACTCCTGTCAATGATTTGAGTTCTGAGCATGCTGGTGTTGCCTATATCACAGAATCATAGAATTTGAGATTTGGAAAGGACCTCAGTGACGATCTTGTTCAACTCATACATAAAAGGAATCCTCATAATAAAATATGAAGTGGTTGTCTAGCCTCTACTTGAAGACCTCCAAGGAGAAACCTACCACATCTCTAAATAGCTCATTCTACTCTTACTGTTGTTCATTCATTTTTCATTTGTGTCCCACTCTCTAAGACCTCAACTTGGGGTTTTCTTGGCAAAGATAGTAGAGTGTTTTGCTATTTCCTTCTCCAGCTCATTTTACAGATAAGGAAACTGTGGCAAACAAGGTTAAGAGACTTAACCAGGGTCCCACAGCTAGTGAGTATCTGAGGTTAGATTTGAACTCGGGAAAATGAGTCTTCCTAATTCCAAGCACAGTGGGCTACCTAGGACATCAAAACTAAATTTATCTTCCTTACAATAGTTCTGTCCTCTGGGGTCAAATAGAAGAGACTCTGTTAGATATCCTTCCTTCCTCTATCTCACTGACAAATTTGATAAATGTACCATCTATGACTTTATTCAAATAATAAACAAAGATGCTACATAGCACAAGGCCAAACACAGATCCCTGGGGTACTTCTTTGGAGGACACAAACCATTACCAACTTTTCGAGTTGGGATGTCCAACCAGATCTGAATTTATTCAGTTGTATTATCATCTGATCCATATCTATCTTTTCCACAAGAATAACACAAGATACTTTATCAAAAGGTTTGCAAAAATCTGCTAGGTAAACATATAGTTTAATAAAATAAAAGTGCTAGATAAAATCTCTTGGCAAACTATATCCCTAGCATTCCCTTTGTCTTCTAGTTTTGGTAAACTTGTCAAAAAAGGAAATAAGGTTAGTCTCGTGCGACCTGTGCTTGATGAAACCAATATTGCCCCTTGTAAACTATCAATTCCTTTCCTAGATGTTAGTGAGCCATTTTGTTACTGATCCATTCTAGAATTTTCCCAGCTATGGGAGTTAAGCTCACTAAGCTATAATTTAGAAACTACATTCTCTTCCTTTTTGAAAATAAAAGACACTTGTCCTTCAGTCTTGTGCTATCTCTCCCATTTTTCATGATCTTTCAAATATCACTGAAAGTGGCTTACCAGATACATCAACCAGTATTTAGAGAACAAAGGAATATAATTTCTCTGGGCCAGGTGACTTGAATTAATCAAGGACAGCAAGACTCTCTTACTATCTCCTTACTTAGTCATTTTGTTGTTATCTCCAGTACAGGGGTCCATCTCCTTGGCACAGAAAACAGAAACAAAAGAATGAACAGCTTAGCTGCTTCTGTCTCTTTTTCTTCACCACAAGCAAAGGTCCTGTCCCTTCTCTAGTCCTCCTTTTCCTTTCAATATATCTATAAATAGTGAACAAATAAATTAATGAATTAATGAAAATGTTTTATTATTCTGAGCTTTAGCATTCTTGACACTATATTTACAGGACTGTACCACATTGTTAAATTCATTGCCTGCTTCCATCTTCTTTAAATTTCTTTTTAAAATCTAAGTTCATTGGTGTGTTTCCTATACATCCATATATCTCCCTTCAGATAAATCCCATTTTCCAACCTCATTGAAATAGTTTCACTTTGGCCTCTAAAACAAATTATAATTGCAGTGGTAGAGGATATGAGGAAGTATTTCATTTAGTTTCATTCAGTGCCTTGCATCAACAACACTATTTGTCTCCAGAACCAAATCTCCCAGCCCCATTCAATGGGACACAGTCTACTCTGGCTCTGTGAACAAACTGATTAAAGGAATACTTCCTCATAAGAAAGTTAGAGACCAGGTGACATTACAGGAGACAGAACACATTTTATGTGATCCAGTTTGCCAACTAGCCATTGTTTATAAAATTGCCAAAGTTCTTGCTTTAAAATCCTCTCTGACCCTTTTGGAATCCAGGGGCTATCATTAAACCACAGACTTAAAACACTATTGAATGTCTTCCACTGCACTTGAATCTTTTTCAACAACCAACTATGTGATTGTACTTCAATTGTCAAACTCCCTCTCCATAGAACTATTGAAATAAGTGTCAGGGTCCTGTGGCCAGGGGTCACAATTAATTCTATTCCTTGCTATATCACCAAATAAATCATAAGAACACTAACCCAAGTCCAGTGAGGCCAGTGAACTTATCTACATAAACCAGCTTTCTATTATCAACCACCACAACTGGCAGTAACTTCATTCTACCTCAGAGAGGTACAAGGGTTCAGTGCTGGTTCTCTGAGGGAGGAACAACTCATCTCTTGCCATCCTTTTTAATTGTTCTATCCAAGAGATTGAGGATACCCTTGGGGACCACATCATTCCCAAAAATGAAAAGAACCACTAGGTAAAAATATTCACTACCTATAATTTCTGCCAGAGTTCTAAATTCAGCTTATTAAGTCCAAATCAAATGTGATATATTGAGAAGCTTATCATTTGCTGAATTTGCAATGTGGAACCCCATAGGAATTCTGAGCTAAAGGCATATGTCTTCCTCTGACATCACAAAAATCTCTTGGTTTTGAACCTGAAATTGACTGGGGACATATGTTCTCTCTCTCTCTCTCTTTTTTTGGGGGGGGCAATGAGGGTTAAGTGACTTGCCCAGGGTCACACAGCTAGTAAGTGTCAGATTTTAATTTAGGTCCTCCTGAATCCAGGGCTGGTGCTTTATCCACTGTGCCACCTACCTGCCCCCCATACCCTCTCTTTTGGGCCATCTATCCACAAGGATACGTATTTTGTTCCCTCAAAATGTAGTCTTGCCCACATGGCAACCTCAATAATTTTTTTCAGTCTTTTCCCAAAAAAATATGTATTTCTTTTTAATTTATGGAAAAAACAAGCATTTCCATAACATAGTAGGATAAAGAAAGATTATTTCACATGAAACTGCAAATCTGTTATGTACAACTTGCCATAAAATGAGAGTCTGAGGGATAGGCCACTATGGCTAGATCATCCACATACTCCAGGTCACCGGTTTTCCTTTCATACAATTTATAGCCTAATCCTAATCATAGCCTAATCATAATGGCCTCCACTGCCCACACCCCGCCTTCCAGGTTTACAGATAGGGGCCCTTGTCTCTTTTTTTTTTTAATTTTTTTTTTTTTTGCAGGGCAATGGGGCTTAAGTGACTTGCCCAAGGTCACACAGTGTCAAGTGTCTGAGGCCGGATTTAAACTCAGGAACTCCTGAATCCAGGGCCGGTGCTTTATCCACTGCACCACCTAGCCGCCCCGCCCTTGTCTCTTATGGGAAATCCAAGAAACACTTGCTGGGTCTGCTTTGACCTCATTTATGTTTTCATGCCACATGTATACACAGATTCTGAAAGCACATTACCCAGTTCTTTCCTTGAGTGGATTGACTTATCATTTCCTGTTGTTGTTTTTTTCCTCACAGACTCTTAACAGTGCTCCTGCAACAGTCGAATCTCAATGAAATAAATCACCAGGACAATGAGGTGAGCCAACCCTCTTCAGAGCTTACTGAGGTTAAAAGGCCTTCCTGAACAATTTCACTTTCATTTCTGGCTTTTTATTTTTGACACTTGGGTCAGTGTACTTACCATTTCCTTAGTGATATAGCAAGGAATGTAATTAATTGTGACCCTGGCCACAGGACCCTGCCACTTATTTCAAAAGTTCTATGGAGAGGGATGGAACTATTGGAATGATGCCGCCTGCTGGAGACTTACTGTAGAAAAGTTCCAACATGAAAGGAAGGTCTTTGAGGGCAAGAACATGTGTCTTTTCTTTGGCGTCAGGAAGTGACATTTGCTAGTGGGAGGAAGAAGGAAGAGCTGGGCGCTCTGACTCGTGCTTTTTTCCTGAGGACTCTGGTGGAGAGCGGAGCTAGAAATGTGCTCTCCCTTTAATAGATAGGAATGTAGGTCTTTCTCTCTCTCTTTACCAAATTCTTATTCTCCTTAATAAATGCTTAAAAGTCTAATTCTTGCTAAAGCTTATAATTTATTGGCGACCACTCATTAGATATTTTAGTCAGTTTAGCTAGAATTTTAGCCCTTAACAGGGAGTTTGACAATTGAAGTACAATCATATAATTGGTTGTTGAAAAAGATTCAAATCTGATGGAAGACATTCAATGGTGTTTTAAGTCTGTGGTTTAATGATAGTCCCTGGATTCCAAAAGGGTTAGAGAGGATTTCAAAGCAAGAACTCTGACGATTTTATAAACAATGACTAGTTGGCAAACTGGATTTTGCCCTTGATGCTCTCACATGCCACACACCATATGGTGAAGGGGAAAGGACATTAGGCTGTGTCACTACCACCACCACCCCCAGCCCATTCAATAATCTCCTGTGGCTTCCTATCATCTCTAGGATCAAATATAAAATCCTCTATTTGGTGTTAAGAGCCCTTCATAATCTTCTTCACAAACACATACATTTCCAGTCTCTTTATACCTTACACCCTCATATACTCAGGGATCCAATGATGCTGGCCTCCTTTCTCTTCCTCCCACAAGACGCTATCTCCCAACTCTGGTGATTTTCATTGACTGTACCCCATGCCTGAAATGTGCTTGCTTTCTCTCTCTCTCTCTCTCTCTCTCTCTCTCTCTCTCTCTCTCTCTCTCTCTCTCTCTCTCATCTCTGCCTCCTGGAGTCCCTGTCTTTCTTCAAGATCCAATTAAAACCCTACCTTGGAAGCCTTTCCCAGGCCTTTTTAATTCTAGTGCCTTCCCTTTCTTGAGTATTTCTAATTTATCCTGAATATAACTTATTTGCACATAGTTGTTTGCATGTTGTCTTCTTGCCCATTAACTCCTTGAAAGCAGGAAATGCCTTTTGACTTTCTTTGTACTCCTAGTACTTATCACAGTGCCTGGTACATAGTAGCCATTCAATAAATGCTTATTGACTGACTCAGGGAAAGTCACTTAATCTCTCAGTGCCCCAACCAACTCTTTAAGATGAAGTTCCAAGACATTTTCAGATATTCATTGGTAGGAGAGGTATCCTCACTGGGATTGCTTATATCAATGAAATGAAAAGTTCAGTCAAAACAAATTTACACAATTTTATACAAATATGCATGCATTTGGAGGTACATTTCTGTTGGTGCAGGAACCCATCAATAGTACAACAGGATGTACTATTTTTCCCATTTGGTTATTTGATAGAAAAAATTCACCCATGCACAAGTTTCTAGCCTCACAAAAACAAGCTGGCTACTGATGATGTGAATCTCCTGATCTTCCTATGCCCTCCTCTTGCAGGAACCACCAACAGATAAACCACCAGGGTCAATTAGAGAGCTACAGACAGGAGAATAGAATTCTCAAGCCAATTCTGCATCATTACAAGTAATAGCTTACTTCAAAAGGATAAATCTGCTATCTCCAAGCCACAGAGAAGCTGCTTCTTGCTCTCTCCCCTGTCCTGGAATAAATGACCACTATTTTTTATACTTGTCATTAGATTGGGTTTTTTTGTTTTGTTTTGTTTTGTTTTGTTTGGGGGAACAACACCACTGGTTTCAATGTTGTAGGAACGAATTCCCTCTATCAATGCAGATTAGCCCCTAATATTTGATGTAAAGGCTTACAGAGCTGTCCAAGGTTCTGAGAGGGGAAGGACAAGCCCAGGGTCACACAACCAAAACTTCTGACTCCAAGGCTTGCTAGCTATCCACTATACCAGGTAGCTAAATTGTTGTTATCATTGTTGTTTATAATTAGGTCTTTGTTTTTTTCAATTAACAAGGATTTATTTTTTTCCTCCTTCATACCCACCCATGTCCCCCATCCTTGTGTGTGTGTGTGTGTGTGTGTGTGTGTGAGATCCACTCAGGAACTGCCCGGCCAGTCCACCTTTTCAAATGGTGGGATCAGGACACTAAGACGCCACATCATAGGATTATTGATCTAGAAGATTATAGATCTTGAAAAGACATATAGTCCAATTATAGATCTTGAAAAGATGTCCAATCCAACCCTTTCGTTTGACAAATGGGGAAACTGAGGCCCAAGGAAGTGAATAAGACTGCCTAAAGTCACATAGGTAATAAAGAACAGAGCTGGGATTTGAGCCCATGTGCTCTGACTCCAAGGCCAGTACTTTTTCCATTGAATTGCACTCTAAGGCCAATAGGAGAGAGGCCCCAAGTTCTCTGCCTTCCTCTAGCAGAGAACTCTTCTGCAAAGACTCATAGTGCTGATTGAAGCATTCTAACAGCTCCAAGAGCATACTCAGCACTTCAAGGAACCTCCAAAACATGCAGTTTATTTCCCTGGGCTTGGAGAAGCCTACTATTTCTGCCACTTCCTCTTTGTTAGGTTCTGCAGCATTTCCTAAGCATAGCTGAGGACATTGTCTATTTGATCATAGTTGTGTTCTTTCCTTCCCTTCCCTCAGTCTGTTCTTTTCAATCTTGTCATTGCCAGTGGAAGACAATTTAGAGAAAATCACTAGGTTCAGGAATTCATGGAAGTCCATTTGGGAAAAAAAGACAATTCTGCCTCAGAAAGGACACACCCAGGATCTGATTTCCCACATTGCACTGATTTATTTCCTGCTTGGCCTCTCAGTATATCGAACAAACAATTCTTCCTGCCTCCTCAATTCTAACCTCCCCCATCTCCATCCCCACTCATCTTATTTCCCCTATCTGTTCTAAGCAAGAGTGGCCTCCTTTACACAAGAAAGGTGCAAGCTGTTCGCAGAGAAAGATTTTATCTGCTTCTTGCTTCCAAAATGACAAGGAGCAAATGAAGCTAAGCCAAGAGAAATTAGAGAAAGGAAAGGAAAGGATGACACTGATGCGTGTTATTATTATTAGGAAAGCACACACCTAAGCAAAGAAGTTTGGAAGAAATTCTTTTCAGAGAACAATTTAACAAGGAGTACTGACCTACATTCTATCATAGAACAGGAGAGCTAGAAGGGACCCAAGAGAACCTAGGCCACCTCTCATTTGACAAATGAGACCCTCGGGGGTAATGGGACTTATTATTGTTGTTGTTATCATTATTGTCCAAAGATGCACAGCTAGTTAACTTAAGAATAAGATCTAGAACCAAGGTTCCCTAATTGCCTCATCCATGTTCTTCCCCTCCATCATGTAATAGCAGATAAGTATGACAGGATCAGTCAAGCATCGATTTAGAGATGGAAGGGACCTTAGAAACCATTCAGTCCCAGGCAGCTTGGTACAGTGGAAAAACCCTGTATTTGAATTCAAAGGACTTGAATTTGAACCCCAGCCTTGATATTTCCTACCTATGTGACCATGGGCAAGTCATTTAATCTCTCTGTGTCTCAGTTTCCTCATCTGTAAACTGAGAGGGTTAAACTTGGTTGACCTCTAGGGTCCCTTCTTGAATTAAATCTATAATCCTATTAAGAACCTCATATTATAAATAAAGAAACCAAGGCCCAGAGAGAAGGAACTTGGCCAAAATCATACAAGTGGTAAGTGGTATAATTAAGATGCTAATCCAGATTCTTTGACTCCAAATCCAGTATTCTTTCTATAACATCACCCTGCCTCCAAGAAGTGAAGGGCCGCTTAGTACATATATAACTTGATTAAAAATTACACTGAAGGACAGCTATGTGGCACAGTGGATAAAATACCAGCCCTAGATTCAGGAGGACCTGAGTTCCAATCTGACCTCAGACACTTGACACTTACTAACTGTGTGACCCTAGACAAGTCACTTAACCCTCATTGCCCCTCCCCACGCCCAAAAAATTACATTGGACAAAAAAATTAGTGGAGGGGAAGAAAAGAGGAGTATGCTTTAACACATCTCTCACTTCCTAAAAAGATAATCCTTCGCACAGTAGCAAAGGCAGGTCTACTGGGATATTGCCCAAAACTACCAAAACTTACTGGAGTGGTGAGCACTTATTCTCCCTCAAAAGCATGTTGTTATTCAGTTGTTTTTGGAATTTACAATTCTTTGTGACTCCATTCAGGGTTTTCTTGGCAAAGATACTGGAGTGGTTTGCCATTTCCTTCTCCAACTCACTTTATAAATGAGGAAACTGAGACAAACAAGGTTAAGTGACTTGTCCAGGATCACACAGCTAATACATGTCTGAGGCCAGATTTGAACTCAGGTCTTCCTAACTCCAAGACTGACATTCTACCCACTATGCTACCCAAAAGCATAGAAACAGTTAAAATTAGAATAATTAAAATCATTAGTTGAAATAAGAAGTTATACATAGAGGCCAACAGAAAGGCTTATGTTGGGTGTGACTGCTACATGTGTAACTAAAGAGAGGGCCCCCTGAAATGATACTGAAAGACATAATCAAGGAATTCTATGGCATCATCACACGGAAAAAAATGATAGATGACTGGTGGACAGCCAAAATCCCACTACAAAAAAGTGAGAAAGGCTTACAGAATGTGGGGTGGACCCACTGTGGTCAGCTTTTAGGAAAATATAAACTAAACATCTCAGTGGACAGGCAGGCAGAAGTGGGTTCTGATCCCTCAGACTAATGAAACTAAAGAATCATTTGAGTATTTAAGAAGAAAATACCAAATGGCTCACTTTCTCCCCTCATTGGTCCCTGGGAGAACTCCTTTTTGTTCTGCCCTTACCCCTCATGGCCCACTGATCAATGACCTCTCATTGTCCTGATGCCTCTCCTCTCACACCATCCTGTATTTCCACAACCTAATTTGTGTTACTAAGTTGATTATAGAGCATTTTTCTTTTTGTGGGGCAATGAGGGTTAAGTGACATGCCCAAAGTCACACAGCTAGTAAGTGTCAAGTGTCTGAGGCCTGGTTTGCACTCAGGTGCTCCTGAATCCAGGGCTGGTGCTTTATCCACTGAGCCACCTAGCTGCCTCCAATTACAGAGCATTTTTAAAGCTTTCTCCAAGTGCCAAATTTTCTAGGTTAGCCTTTCTTTCTTTTTTAGAGAAGGGAGGAGTCATTGTACAGTGGGTTCCTGTTTAAGTACACAACTTTCAAACAACTCCTACAAGTGAGTGAGTTGGGGGAAAGTCCAAATCAGCAGTGCCCAACCCTTCCAAGAAGACAGCTGACCCTTATTCCCCAATTTAGAACACCTGGATATGCTTCACTTAAAGCATTTCAGGAGAAAAATCTGTCCTTCTACTAAAGTAGCTTCCTACTTAATGCTATGAAAGTGTCTGGGTAGGCAGATACCCAGTGAGTGGGTGTGCACTTAGATCTGTGTATAGACATGCACATATCAACAAGGTGTGTGGGGGGGAGCTATAAAGCAAAAAGATTGCTCTTGGACAAACCTATCCAAACTTGTTCATCAAAAAAAAAACAAAAAGTTGTTCTTCAAAGTCATTACCTTTAGAACCTACATAGTCATCCCACTAATATTTCCATTACTCAAAATATGTTTCAGAAGTTCTCAGAGTCAGCCTATAAGTTTGACAAGAAAAATAATTGAAAAAGAAGAGAAAAAAAGAAAACTTATTATCTTCTACATCACTCACCTTATTCATCAAACCAGTTTCCAGATGTTTTAGCTGCTTCTAAAGTCATCTTTAAAAGCTGAAGATGTTCCACTATAAAGGTTATTTAAATGCTACAGCATCTAAAGACAAGTCTAAAAATCAGCAAGGTGACATAGGCCTGGAGTTCATATTGGGTCTTAGATTGTTGTTAGCTGTGTACTCCAGGCAGATTATTTCACTTCTCTCTGCCTCAGTTTCCTCAACTGTAAAATGATAATAACAGCCTCTCAACATTACTATGAGGATTAGATGAGATAATATTTGCAATTACTATTATACATTACACATAATGAGCATTTAATAAATACTTGTTTCCTTACTAAAAGAGGAATAGTAGGGGCAGCTAGGTGGTGCAGTGGATAGAGCACCAGCCCTGGAGTCAGGAGTACCTGAGTTCAAATCTGGCCTCAGACACTTAACACTTACTAGCTGTGTGACCTTGGGCAAGTCACTTAACCCCAATTGCCTCACTTAAAAAAAAAAAAAGAGGAATAGTAAAAGTTCTTAGCAAAGGTGCCACCTACCAGAATAAGTGAAGAGCCTCCAAAGTCAAATAATCAGAGGGGAACATTCTGGGGATGTGTGAACACTGGTATATCAGCAATGAATAAAGTTATGCTTCATTATAGTGACACCATTTGTCACTCTGCAACCATGTCCTGAGGGTTTTTGAGTTTCACAAACCTGAACTTGTTTATATGGAGTTTGCTATTACATATCTAAGTGATAAAATTTAATTTCTCTTTGGTTTTTTCCTCTCTTATATGGTATCTCAATTAAATTGTGCACACTTCTGTCCCAAGAAATACATTATATACATATACATAGTTTCTATATTTATATGTGTGTACATATACATGTACATTATATATAGTTTGATACTTTTTATTTTAGTTATTTATCAATTAACCATCCTACACAAACATGCACTCATGCGCTTATGCACTCTCTCACACACACACACACACACACACACACACACACACACACACTTCCATAAAATCCTCCCTTGTAACTAAGAAATATAGAACTATCACCACAATAGTGCGTGACATGTCTATCAGTACAACATTCTGGTACGTGCAATATTCTGTACCCATATTCCCCTTCCCCTTCTCTTTATGCAGAAGGAAGTGTGTTTCCTCATCTATCATCGTGGATGGAAAATTGATTGCTACATATAATGGGAGACCAACTTTTTAGTAGACCTATGTATATGTATTTTATATATGTGTTGTATATTTTCATATATAATTCTACTAAGTTCATATATATATATGCCTTTAATAGAACTATGAGAACTATATATGGATATGGACATAGAGACATGGATATGGTTCTACTTAATTCTATAACTATATATGCCTGTTAGTAGAACTATGAGAACTGTATATAGATATATAGTTCTACTAAGTTCCACATAGACATATATATACATATATATACATATATACACATATATACACATATGCCTTTTGGTAGAACTGTATGTGTGTGTATATTATTTATAACTATGTATGTGTGTATATATATAAATTCTATAAATATATATTTCTTACACTAAATTTGTCATTTCTTCCTGTTCTGTAGAGGAAGTAGTAAAATGGGAAACTTTTTGTGTTTTATTTTTATATGATGACTCTTACTGGCCATTTCTATGTTTCTAGTAACTAACAGTCTATTTCTAGCTCCTGGTTATCATTTTCCGTTAGTCTTTGGGACATACACTATTCTTGAACATGATGGAGAATCTCCAACACAATCAAAAAGAACAAATTAATTCAGCAATTCTCCTGGTACATCAAAGTTGTCATTTTGCAGGTTGAGGAATAATATTTTCTGACTCCCACTGCACGAAAAGTTGGAGAATTCCATTTCCTCCACTTATACAAAAAATAGTTACTACTAGAGAGACAACCAGATTCAATCCATCCTTTATTCCAAGGGTACCTTCCTGGGATTTTTTTTTAATGAAAGAGAATATGACAGGAAGAGGACACAAGCTGAACACTCACTGTTCTCTGATTATTTTGTTCCTCTCTCAACCACAGCCCCACTGTTTGCACACAGCGACCTCCCACATCACACATTCTTCCTCGTGCATAGCTGCAGGAAAGTGCAGTCTGAAACTTGAAACCCATGAACACTTAATCGGGTTTCAGGTTCAGACATGAACTTCTTGCTGACTTGAATTTTTAAAAAATTCTGAGAACCTATTGAAGGAAATGGGCCTCTTTAGGAGCCTGAAATTTCAGCTGAAAACACAGACTCGGGAAGCTAAATTACTTCATTTCAGAAAGAGCACTTGTCCCTTTCTTCTTATACCAAAAAACAAAAACAAAAACATAGCAGGATTCTGGGTGGAGGTCATAACTTGAACTACATCAATCCAAGAAATGGTTTGGGATTAAATGAAGCAGTTTGGTACAATGGGAAAAGGGGAAGAGGGTAGATTTTGAATCGGTGGGTCTGGGGTCAAATTTAGGTCCTTCCTGAGTTCAAATCTGATCTCAGACACTTACTAGCTGTGTGACCCTGGGCAAATCATTGCACCCTTTTTTGCCTCAGTTTCCTCATCTATAAAATGAGCTGGAGAAGGAAATGGTAAACCACTCCAGTATCTTTGCCAAGAAAGGCCCAAATGGAGCCACAAGGGGTCGGACACAAGACTAGAATGCCTTGAAAGTCCTTTTCAGTCCTCAATTTATGATCTATAATTCCCCTTGTGGAAGTTATCTTCCTGATTAAATGCATCTTTACCCTTGACTCTTTGAGCAAATGCTATTGCAGTATTGTAAATCTCTCTGTCTACCAGCATTTGCACAAGTGACTCCAAAATGACTTCTGACATTCAGTGCAGGGGAGAGTCCCTGAGAAAAAGTCACCAAAACCTCACAAGTCATTTATCTTCATCAGAAACACCCACTTAGTTCTTAGGACTTGCAAGCTGGAAGATACCCTGGGTCATCTAGTCCAGCCCCCTCTCCTCAGATGAGGAAAGTGAAATACAGATCGGGGAAAGGCACTTGCCCAATGTCAGATGGGCAGTAAGTGGCAGAGCTGGGATCCCAATCCAGACCTTGTGGTTCCAAATTCAGTTCTCTCTCTCTCCGTGGTACCCTAAATTCAGTCATTTTGTTTGAAAAACTACCATCATCTCCATGGGCAAAAAAATTTATGGGTTCTTTCCAAATCACCAGAGATAGCTCTGCTCCTAGTATCCAGTAACAATGTAGCCCTTGGGGGCGGCTAGGTGGCGCAGTGGATAAGCACTGGCCCTGGATTCAGGAGTACCTGAGTTCAAATCCGGCCTCGGACACTTGACAATTACTAGCTGTGTGACCCTGGGCAAGTCACTTAACCCCCATTGCCCCGCCAAAAACAAACAAACAAACAAAAAAAAAAAAACAATATAGCCCTTTCTGTTCAATTATGTGCAGGAATAATTGGTATTTTTGCCAGCTTCCAGTAATGTCTTGCTTTTCTAGGATTAAGGAGGTCAATAAACATTTATTAAGTACCTACGATGTGCCAGGCACTGTGCTAGGTGCTGGGGATACAAAAAGAGGCAAAAAATAATCTCTGTCCTCAAGGAGCTCACAAATCTGACGGATCTGATCATAGATTTAGAGCTGGAATGGATATCAGTGGTCCTCATTTTACAAATAAGGAAACTGAGGTCCCACAAGGGTAGTGTCTGTCATAGGTAGGATTTGAAGCCAGGTTCTCTGACTCTATAGCTAGTTCTATTTCAACCATCCCTTGATACACACACACACACACACACACACACACACACACACACATACATACATATACATATACATGTATACATATATAAAATTTTTAATTTGTAGAATAAAACAAGTGTTTCCATAATATAGCAGAATAAAAAAGATGATTTCACATGAAACTGCAAACCTATTAAGTAAAATTTGCTATTTTAAAAAATATATAATAATCTTGTAATTTGTTTTCCTTTTTTTCTTCCATCTCCGCCCCACTCTAGAGATGGAGACTGTTAGACACAAATATGTGTGCATAATATCATTCTATATATACTTCTATTTATCAGTTCTTTCTCTAGATGCAAATAGTTTCTTCCTTCATATGGCCTTTGTAGTTAATTTAGGGGTTTTTTGTTTTGGTTTGGTTTGGGAGTTTTTGGTGAGGCAAATGGGGGTAAGTGACTTGCCCAGGGTCACAAAGCTAGTAAGTATGCTGGATTTGAACTCAGGTCCTCCTGAATCCAGGGCCAGTGCTCTATCTACTCTGCCACCTAGCTGCCCCTATAAATCATTTTAACACTCAAAGTTGTTCTCCAAACAATATTGCTGTTGCTGTATACAACATTCTCTTGGCTCTGCTCATTTCACTTTTCATTATTTCATGCAAGTCTATCCATGTTTTTCCAAGATCATTGAGCTCATCATTTCTTATAGCACAGTAGTATTCTATCACGATCATATACCACAATTTGTTCAGCCATTCCCCAATTGACTTTTACTTATTACAAAAAACTGTATTTTTCTCACCTAAAGATTGTCCCCTTAAACACTCACCAGAATGAAAATAGTTTAGAGGTGGAATAGACCATAGAGATCAAAGGACCATAGATAGATGGAGAGCTCAGAGGGTGCAGATTCCTCATTTTACAGAGGGGGAAGCTAACATCCAGAGAGGTGACCTGATTTTGTCCTTTGTGACAAGGCCGTGATTAAAGTCCAAGTCTTCTGACTTCTAGATATGTATTGTTTTTCCCTACACCATGCTGCCTAGATAATGAACAGCAGCTGGGGAGAGGGGGGAAAAAGTCTTTGGAGGGCATGGTTTTTGAGTGAATTGTACAATACCTACCTAATGTTTGTGTTTCAACTGACTCAGAGAGCTTCTTTCTGTTACTATATTGCTAACTATAGGGGACTTGTTTCTTTTTCTGATCCAGCCTAGGAGAAACAAAATGACAACCAGAATAGGAAGGAAGTTTCTCTTGACATTAGGTTGTTAACTCCTAGAGAGCCATGAACCACAAGGTAGATGACACAAAATCACAAAATTCTGGTAGATGGGGGTAAGAAGGTGAGAAATTAATTCACTTTACTTTTTTAAAAAATAGTTTTTTGGGGCAGCTAGGTGGCGCAGTGGATAAAGCACCGGCCCTGGATTCAGGAGGACCTGAGTTCAAATCCAGCCTCAGACACTTGACACTTTTACTTGCTGTGTGGCCCTGGGCAAGTCACTTAATCCTCATTGCCCCGCAAAAAATAAAAATAGTTTTCCATATAGACCTTGGTGGGAACACAAAATTCTAAAGTCCTAATAAAGTCTATGAAAGGCTATGTGTGAAGTAACAAACAGGGCAGAGAGTGCTGGGTCTGGAGTTGGGAAGATTCCTCTTCTTGAGTTCAAATCTGGCCTCAGACTCTTACTAGCTGTGTGACCTTGTACAAGTCACTTGACCCTGTTTGCCTCAGTTTCTTCATCTATAAAATGAGCTGGAGAAGGAAATGGCAAACCACTCCAGTATCCTTCCAAGAAAACCCCAGATAGGGTCACAAAGAGATGGGCACAACTAAAAAGCTTCTAAACACATCGTTGAGAAGGAACAAAGTCATCCCATCTATGGCTGATTCTCAAAGGACCCTCAGGATTTTTTCTCACAAGATCTAGTGAAATCTAACATTTGATCATTGGAGTTGAAGCCTACAAGGAGTCCCATACTTGAAAAAAGGAACAGGCAATCAGGAATGTTAAATTCCAGTTCCAGCCTTGTTTCTTACCCTTTGCTCCCCTCCACACATTCTACAATAAGATGACATTGGCCTTCTTCGGGGGCCTCCTAGAAGAAACTGCATTTCCCTGGTGATCCCTCATGCCCAGAATGTTCTCCCTCTGCCTCTTGGCTTCCTTCAAGCCTCAGCTCAAATCCCACCTTCTGCAGGAAGCTTTCCCCAGTTTCTCATGGTGCTGGTACCTTCCCTCTGAGATTGCCTCCAATTTATTCTGTACGTCTATTCTTTGGATAAAGTTGTTTGCATATAGTTTCCTTCATTAGAATGTGAGTATCTTGAGGGTAGGGACAGTTTTTGTCTGTTCTTGTAATCTAAGCCCCTAGCACAGTGCCTGGAACATAGGAAGCATTTAATCAATTCTCATTAACTCACTTGCTGAGTTGTTTGGCCAAATCCATGTGCTATGTGAACCTGAATTCTCCCCAAGGTCCCCAACCTTGTGTTCTCTCCTCCTCCATTCAGACCCAACACTTGGATAGAAGGCAGAATGCTAAGAGTTACAGAACCTTGGGGGCAGCTAGGTGGTGCAGTGAAAAAAGCACCAGCCCTGGAGTCAGGAGGAGCTGAGCTCAAATCCGGCCTCAGACACTTGACACTTACTCGCTGTGTGACCCTGGACAAGTCACTTAACCCTCATTGCCCCGCCAAAAAAAAAAAAAAAAGAGAGTTATAGAACCTTGAAAGTTCTCCTCAGAAGAGAATAAAGGGGAAAAATTAAGAGTTCTTTTTTGTCTAACCATGTCTCCCCTTAACAGACTATTGCTGGGTCACCAAAGGGGCAGGAAGTTCTGCATGAGCTAGCTTTGTACCTAGATATCATAATTTGGACCAGGGTTCAGCCCAAGGCCAGCCTGCCTCTGATGAGCAGACCTAGGCTCCCTGTTTGCACATGCTTCACCTTGTTAAATCTCCTAGATTAGTGTGCCAGGGAGGATTTCACTTGTGTTTCACAGCTAGGACCTCCCCTCAAAAATTGAGGAATAGAAAAAAAGGTAAGAGAGAAACAATTTATTCCTACTGTCATAGGAAATGCTAAATACAAAAGACTGGCAATTGAATATTAGTAGAACAGGATTCAATAACAATGGGTGTTACAATCTGCTGGAAAGCACCAGAACAGAAAGCAGTTTGCAGGACTGCTAAGGATACATTTTTAGGGGGCAGCTAGGTGGTGCAGTGGATAAAACAGTGACCCTGGATTCAAGAAGACCTGAGTTCAAATCCGACCTCAGACACTTGACACTTACTAGCTGTGTGACCCTGGGTAAGTGACTTCTCATTGCCCCGCCCAAAAAAATAATACATCTTTAAAAACCACCTTGGCACCTCAGCCCTATCCAAACAACTCCCAGTACATACTGTTGGTGAAATGACCAGGCTTGGGGCCAGTCTTCTGGTGGGTGGCCACTCTCTCTCTGATGCAAAAGTTTCTCCTGTCAATAGCCCACTTTCAAAACTACGACAGCCAGACAAATGGACCCAGAGCCTCTTGGAACTCTTGAATCTAGAGTGGCTTCTAATCCTGAACCCATCTGCCTCAGAATACTTGTTCACTTAAAATAAGAGAGGGGAAAAAGGAGGAAAACTCTGCTTTGCCAAGGCAGGACATGTGCTTTAGATAACATGTTCGTGACCACACGAAGGCTGGAGTAGGTGAATGGAGCCAGCCATGTCTCTCCACCCATCTCTGGGGAGGCAACAGGAAACAGTCTTAAGTGAATCATAGCCAGAAAGGAAGAGAGCGTGGTAAGGGATTGGATTGCTCCCTTTTATAAACCCACTGAGTCATCAGCCCCATTGACTCTTCAGCCAATAGGAGAAATTCTTCATCATCTCACTGTGATGAGTCACACGTGACCAGAAGCAGGACCACCAAAACTTGGATGCTGAAAAGCAGGAATGGTGATTTTGAGTATGCTGGGAGTGGGGTTATTGCATAGGGTTGTTTCCTTTTAGAGGACCTCCCTCTGAGTGAGTAAATGTCGACTCAGCCTTAGCAGAGTAGCTAGTTAAAGGCTTAGAATAAGAAGGGATTTGGGTCAGAATTCTGCCTTTGACTTACTAGCTGTGGCTAAGTGACTCGACCTCTGAGTCTCAGTTTCTTCATCTCACCGATGAGGATATAAATTTCATTCAGTAATCTGTCAGATTAGATGGACACTGAGTTCCTTCATAACTCTAACACTCTACAATGCTGTCATAATACACTTGTATTACTAACCTCATATGGTTATTTCAAGGCCATCTCAATGTTGATGTTATATAGCATGAACTTGGGACTGATAGTTCTATCTCTCTGCCCAATTCCTATGTCCATGTTATTGATGTGAGTACAATTACATGATATAGAATGAGGAGGAAGAAAAGAAATGTCTTCTATTGTCATTTAATTCAACTGGCCACCACCATGAAATGGTTTTTTATTGATTTCATAGGATTGTAGATTCAGAGTTCGAAGGGACCTCAGAGGCAATTGAAATAAAGTCTCATTTTTGAAATAGGGAAACTGAGGTACAGAGAAGTTCAGCGACTTGTCCATAGGTACCCAGTTAAGTGTCTGAGGTGGTATTTGAAAGCAGGTCTTCCTAACACTAGGACCAGTGATATATCCATTATACCTTGAGCCCTAGGTATCATAACTCTTAGGTATATTGCATATCCTACACATGACTGGCAGGAGGTAGGCTGCTGTTGTTTGTCCTTCATTCTCGAAGAGGACCATGACAGATGTCTTAACTTGCAATGAGTTGGATCTAAGTGAGGGAGGCTGTGCAAAGTCATCAGCCTCATTTTCTCCACCAGAGTCATCTAGATCCAATAGCAAGATATACATCAGGACAACTGGAGATAGCCTTGGATGTTTAAGGCAATTGGGGTTAAGTGACTTGCCCAGGATCACACAGCTAGTAAGTGGCTGAGGTGAGATTTGAACTCAGATCCTCCCAACATCAGGACCAGTGCTCAATCCACTGTGCCACCTAGCTGCCTCAAGAAAGATGTAGGAAAGAAACAAAGAAACAAAGATGTAGGCAAGGCAAGAAGGAAAGGACAATATCGACTTTTCTGCCCCCTCTAAATAACTCCAACCTTGATTTTTGATATCCAAGTCTTTCCCTCATCCTAACTTCATACCTCCTTGGCATCTCCTAAAGCAAAGAAAACATTCTCCTCCTGTTTTCTCACCCCTATTTCTTGCACTGTTTCATTGTAGGGGATGACACCTCTTCATTGGGCTGCTTTTCATAACCGGCCACAACATGCGCAAATCCTGCTGGAGAAGGGGGCAGACCCAACCCTGGTGGACAAAGACTTCAGAACAGCCCTCCATTGGGCTGCCCAGGTAAGAAAAAATATAGCCTAAAATGAAGCAGTGCCTTCCCTCAGGGAGAGTCTATCCTTCAAGGAGAGACAGCAGGGATGATATAGATACATATAGTAGTCTATACAAAATAAGCATGTGCAAAATACATACAAAGTAAGTACAGTGTAATTTAGAGGAGAGGCACTAGTAATTGGGGGAATGTCATGAATGTAGAAAGTAGCCAGTGGATCATCTTCCTGAGTTCAAATCTGGTCTCAGATACTTACTAGCTGTGTGACCCTGGGCAAGTCACATCACCCTGTTTGCCTCAGTTTCCTCATCTATAGAATGAGCCAGAGAAGAAAATGGCAAACCTCTGCAGTATCTTTGCCAAGAAAATCCCAAATGGGGTCCCAAAGACTCAAACACAACTACTCAACAACAATAAGACATATGCAGAACAAGTACATAAATAGAGCATTTATTAAGCATTTACTAAGCATCAGGCATTGTGCTAAGCTCTGGAGATACAAATACCAACAGAGTTTACGTGTTAATGGGGGAAGACAACACAGAAAGAAAAACTTGAAAGGGTGGGGAAGGTGGGCATGGGCAGACAGAGTGGGGAAGGGAAGCGGGCTGGGAAGTGGTGTAGAGGCCTATACCAGGTAAGGTCAGGCAAAATGGACTTGGGTAGAATCCAGCTTACCAGTTCAGAGGTGGAAGTAAAAAGTCTGAGGAGAGAAGCAGAGACCTACAACATTGTAACTGTGGGGGCAGCTAGGTGGCACAGTGGATAGAGCACTGGCCCTGGAGTCAGGAGTACCTGAGTTCAAATCCGGCCTCAGACACTTAACACTTACTAGCTGTGTGACCCTGGGCAAGTCACTTAAACCCAATTGCCTCACTAAAAAATTAAAAAAAAAAAAAGAACATTGTAACTGTTTGGGGGAGAGAGGGGAGGAAACAACATTGGGCCATCAAGGAGGAGATTTGTATGAAATCCACTTGGAAACTGATTATGATGGTGAAAGTCTTTAAATGCCAAACAGAAGAATTTGCATTTTATCCTAGAGACAAAAGATAGTCACTTAAGAGTCTTTTTTTTTAAATTTTCCAGTTACATGTAGAGATAGCTTTCAGCATTTGTTTACATAAGATTTCCAATTTCAAATTTTTCTCCCTCCCCACCTCCCCCAGACACCAGGTCACTTAAGCTTTTTAAGCAAGGAAGCTGCATAAACTGACCTGTGCTTAAGGAAAAGCAATTTGGCACTTGTGCAGAGAATGGATTAGAGAAGAAAGGGACAGGGGCAGAGAGATCAATCAGAGGGCTAATTGTTATAGTCCAGGTAAGAGGTGATGAAGGACTGAAATACAGTGTGAAGAAAAAGGGAATGGATATGAGAGATACGGGGGTAGAATTGACAAAACTTGGAAACCAATTAAAAGTGAATGATAAGGGAGAAAGAAGAGTCAAAAATGAGTCATTAAAACATTTGCAGGGGGCAGCTAGGTGGCACAGTAGACAAAACACAGGCCCTGGATTCAGGAAGACCTGAGTTCAAATCCAGCCTCAGACACTTGACACTTACTAGCTGTGTGACCCTGGGCAAGTCGCTTAACCCAATTGCCTCACCCCCCCCCCAAAAAAAAAAGAAAGAAAGAAAGAAAAAAATGCAGAAGAAAGATAAATTTTTTAACTAACTAAAAAGGAAAACTTCCTGTTGACCAGAATTGACTGGAACAAATTGCTTTTTTCAAGGAAAGGTCTGATGACTGTTGAACTAGGTAAGCTCTGAGGGCCCCTCCAACTCTGGGAATCTATGATTTTATGATTCTTCTCCTGTTTCATCTTTCCTCACCCTGTTTAATAACAAGAAAATGAAAGAACTTGGGGCTCTTGAGTCTCAATTTGCTAACCTCCCTGATGTTTCCTGTCTGGGACCATTATGATCCTGTATTGCACGTTCCTCCTTTCCATGATGTCTGAGTTGTCATGGTCAGTTTTCAACTTGGTGTGTGATATATTTTACAAAATGAAACAGTCTTTCCTCCTCCTTCAAATCACACTGTCACCTACCTAGTCTGCCTGCTCCTGGAGCTGGCCTTGATTTTGTGTATACAGAGTCGTAGCTCCCAGTCTTTCAGTCTGTTTCTCAGGAAAGGATTATTACCTTCACCTCATAGTTAAAAACCTGGATTACCCAGAAATTTAAAGGAAAATGGTGATAGAAAATGAGAAAGAAAGAGAGAAGAGGAAAGGATGAGTGGAGCTCCACTTGACCTTATAAACTGTTTGGACATTGGCTTCCATTAACTATTGGACAGCTCTGGGGAGGAGCTAGCTAACCAGTGTGCCTGCAACATAGGCAATAGGGCTCTTTCTGCAGTGCAACCCATTTGGAGTGATCTCTGGGATGGTCCTACTGAAATTGATCAGGTTGTCATTGAAAATGGTCTTTCCTTCTTTTCCCTCCCCATCCTTGTCCTTAGCTAGATGAAAGCTAGCCCTGTCTTTACACATCATGAGAAAGGCTCCATTGCTGGCTTCATCAGGCAATTCTGCCTCACTTAAAGCAAATTCACAAGAAAGTCAAGATATTACCCATAATGTCATTGATCCTTTTCAAAAATGAAAGGCAAAAACAACAACAACATGCTATATACTTTAATTTAACATTTTTTTTTCTCCTGCCAGTGCCTGTACCTCTAGACTTGGTATTCTTAACCATTCTCCCACGCCTTGAAGCTCTGGTTTCTAGTTTCACCCTGAACTCTAGCAGAAGCGTGTGGTGTTTCTAAGCATATTTCAAATTCAATGGTCTACAACTTATGAGTAGCCACAGATCTCCACCACAGTGAGACAGTACGGTTTAGGGGATAGAGCAGTGGACTTGAAATCAGTAAAACCTGAACTTGAATCTCTCCTCACATACTAGCTCTATGAATCTGGGAAAGTCACTTATCCTCTCTCAGCCTTGGTGTTCTCATCTGGAAAATGGGCACATGATAGTACTCACATCACATGATCAAATGAGAGTTATATGTTTATATATATATATATATATATAAATTTACATGTATATATACACACATATATAAAGTATCTTACAAACTTTAAAGTGCTACATATATTTTAACTATTATTAGAATTTCATACTTCCCTCCAATGCTTGTGAGAGGTCGCTATATAGTGCTCTCCTTTGAGATACTTTGGCAGAGTTGTTGTATCTAATTCTAAAAGAAGTCCTTAACTAGAGATCTACTCTGGCACCAGGATTAAGCCTAAACATCAAAGCACCAGATTTTCACCTCCCCTCTGCAGTATGCAAACTTCAAAATTGTATCCAACATTCTCCAGGAGGGTTTTCTTATAGTATCATAGACCAGGGACTTCAGAGACCATCTGGCCCACCCTCCCCCTCATTTTTTTACAGAAGAGGAAAATGAGGGAGGGTAAGTGATTTGACCAGGGTCACATGGCCAATAAAGAATTAAAGGCAGGCTTTGGACCCATATTGTACAATTCCAATATCGATACTCATTATACAATACCAAGCTGTCTTCCCAGGATTGCTAGGTTCATCTGACTGATAGGGCTGGGTCTAAAAGAGGCAGAGTCATGGAGAATACACAGAAGATTCATGCCATGAATCAACATGTTAGAATTTCAAGTGATCCATGATTGTATCTCTTTCTCCATGAACCCTGATCCAAACCCCTCCAGGCCTTAGCAGACAGTTTATCACTGGGTTACTGATGTAAGAAAGAAAAAAAAAGACTGGTAGCCAGGTGGCTCAGTGGAGGGAGCATGGGAATCAAAAAGATCTGAATTCAAATCTGGCTTCTGACACTTATTAGCTGAGTAACCCTGGGCAAGTCAGCCCAACCTATGTCTGCCAGTTTCCTTATCTGTAAAATGGGCATAATAATAATACCTACCCCCACCCAGGCTCAGATGAGATAATTATTGGTAAGGACTTAATACAGAGCCTAGCACATACTAGGTGCTATATAAACGTTAGCTGTTATGATTATTAGGTAGCCAGGCTTTTGGAGGGTTTAGCTAGCTTGGTCCTGGGACAACAGTCAGACAGTCACTGAGTTCATAGACAAAATTAGGCAGAACCTGAACTCATTCCTAACTAGAAATTCTTTTCACCTGAGATGCGGAGAGAGGAAGGGAGTGGGGAGGGTGGGCAACTGGCACTGATGCAGAGGAGAATGGGGTTGGTGACAGTACAGGAGATAGTTCACCATAGTTGTCCTAGGAGGGAGAAAGGGTAGATCATGCCCCAAAGCCAACGACTTGCACTCCTAGAGAGGCTGAGGGTGAGGAAAAGGAGGCCTTCAAAAGAAGAGCACTATTGCATCAGGACCCACAGGATCAGAGTGGGGTCATGTTAGTTGTCCTGTGAAGCAAAAAAATCCTAGAGATGAGGCCAGATGAGGGTGCAGGGTTGAGCTGCAAATCAATGGTGGGGCATCAATAGAGTGAAAGTAGCCTGTGCCTGGGGACAAAAGCTAACGTTCCCACTCCTGTTGTGATTCTGTTACCTACCTTCAAGAGCACAGGACCACCTCCATGCTATGATAAGGTATCAAAGTAAGAGTTTTGTGGAGGATAACACGTATTCTTCAACTGGATAGAATACAATAATGTATTTAAATAATAGTATTGCTATCTAATTTTATATTTTTTCAATTATTTCAGTTGTTTCCAACTCTTCCTGACCCCATTTGGAGTTTTCTTGGGAAAGATACTGAAGTAGTTTGCCATTTCCTTCTCCCATTCACTTTATAGATGAGGAAACTGAGGCAAACAGGGTGAAGTGACTTGCCCAAGGTCACACAGCTTGTTGTTACTATTGTTTTTCCTTCATTCTTGAAGAGGGCCATGACATCAGAGTGATGTCATGACTTGCACTGAATTGGATTTAAGTGAGGGAGGGCTGTGCAAGGTCACCAACAACTCACTCTCTCCTCTAGAGCCATCTGGGTCCAGTGACAACTGGAAATGGCCCTGGATGTTTAAGGCAATTGGGGTTAAGTGACTTGCCTAGAGTCGTACAGCTAGGGTCTGAAGTGAGATTTTAACTCACAAAGAAGAGTCTTCTTGACTACAGGCCTAGCACTTTATCCTCTGAGCCCCCCTACTTGCCCAAATTATACATATATGTGTGTATGTATTTATGTGTATATATGTATGTATCTATGCATACATGTATAATAATTATTTATGCATATATGCTATCACATCTTAGAAAAGGAACATTTTCAGGGCACATTTATCCAGGGAGGATGTCAACAGTTCCCTGGATCACTACTGATGTATACTGGCCTGTGAGCATTTCAGTCACTTAGCTATATGAAAGAGTAAGCTGAATTCTCTTTAACAAATATTTTTCAAACATCTACTGTGTGTTGAGCCCTGGAGGATATAAAAGGTTTAGATCCTTGGCCAGATCAAATATACAATCTGGAGGGAGAAGTACACACACACACACACACACGTGTGTGTTGTGCGTATGTATGTGTGCATGACCATAATAAACAATAATTTTATTAGGGAGATAGATGCAAAGAAAATGAAATATTAGGTCGAAGAGGGGGGAAGTCATTATTTACTAAGAGCCTCAGGAAAGATTTCATGGAGAAGGCAACAATAAATTTGAACTAGGAAAAAAAAAACAATCCCAGCTGTTCCTATACTTGGAGCGGATGCCTAGACTTCTTGATGAAAATCAGAAATCCTTACTGCTAGACTCACTGAGCTGGTGGGAGGGGATAGAGAGGACTAATAAATTACATTGCAGGGCTCCACCTAAATCTTTCTAGGGATGGATAGAGCACTGGCCCTGAGTTCAAATTTGACCTCAGACACTTACTAGCTGTGTAGCCCTGTCCAAGTCGCTTAACCCCAATTGCCTTAAACATCCTGGGCCATCTCCAGCTGTCCTGATGTATATTTTGCCACCAGACCCAGAATGGCTCTGGAGAAGAGAGCGAGGTTGGTGACCTTGCACAGCTCTCCCTCACCTAAATCCAATTCGGTACTAGTGATGACATCACCCCATGTCATAGTCCTCTTAGAGGATGAAGGACAAACAACAACTAGAGATTACATGAGGGCAAGTATATTGTTTTAGCTAGTCTTTTTTAATCTCCCATCCCCCCCCCACCCCAGCACTGGGCATGAAGTCAGTGCTCATTGAATGTGAGCCATAGTTGTCAATTGGTTCAGAGCAGGGGGAGGAAAGGGAATGAAGACTTTCGTCCCCAGATTTCATCCCTCTGTGCCTCTGAGCTCATAGCAGCCTCTTTAACACAAAAAATCAGGCTGAGTTGATTTTCATAAGAAAACAGAACAAGGGCAGCTGCTCATATGAATCACTGTGCCAACTCCCGCTTCTTAGAAATAGAAACAAGGCATGTTTCCTCCAAATTATTTTTGCTGCTGGGTTTTATTTTTTTAGTTGTGGTTCCGCATCCCCTCCCATTTCATTATTGATTGTTAAAAAATAACAACCACCACAAAACTGGTCCCTGATATTATAAAAACTTTTAAAAATAAGCTTTAGGGTTTCCCAAAACACTATGATCAGATAACCAGAAGCTAAGACACATAAGAAAGTGAAGTTAAAAATCAAAGAATTGACCAGGGTGACTTTTGAAATGTCAACAGATTCAACTTAGCACATTGAGTCTTCCAGAGAGCTCAGGACATTAACAGATGTTATTGAAAAACCATTAGCCATCGATTTTAAGAATTCAATTCAAGAAGGAAGTCTACTTAAATATGGTATTGGAACAAATTAGCCACAGATCTTGGAACACCCAGAAGAGCACAACATAATGCACGTTAACTTTTTAAAGGTGGGGAAGCAGGGGGGCCTTTCTGGACCTCTCAAGCCTCACTGTCCAGTTCAATTCAATTCAAAAAAGTATTTATGCCTATGTAGCTACAATGCACCAGGCTCAGGGGCTACAAAGAGCAGAATTAAACAGCTCTTACCCTCCAGTAGTTTATTTGCTGTTGAAGGAAAATGACATGGATAAAGGAACATGAAAATAGGTGCAAAGTAAAACGTTTGGTGGGGTGACTGGCTACTCTGCCTCTATGAGGACCAATCTTGACCCCAACTAATATCATACCAACCCTGGTAGGGTCAAAAGCAACTTCACCAGGAAGTGGTTGATTTGGGCTCTTTGTTTCTTTTCTATTCCCCTTTTGTCCCAATGCCCTTTGGCTGGGGTACCCTGGACCCAGCCAGGACCATGCACAGGAACTGATAGTTAAATTTTCAGTATGAGCATTTACATCTGGGAAATCGGCAAATGCTACAAATGAGGGCTTGATTCGTTGCTTTGTGTTCTAAAGAAAGTGATGGAGAAAATACTAATAATGACAATTAAAATTGAAAACATGTCATGCATGATGGGTTTTTTTTTCCTTCCCCACCCAATTGGTTGCTAAACATTTCCCAACCCACCCCTGCCTTGGGATCTTTTACTATTTCTTGGTACTTCCATCAGAGAGAAGGGTGGGACTGGTGAGAAAGCTACAGTTCAAGGGGCCAGCTGTTCTCCTAACTTATAAACCTTATTATTGTGAATTGGGCTTTCAGATCATTTTCTGAGTGGAAATGTTAATAAACGTATTGGTACAGAATACAGAGGGACAGAGAGGCTGGACAACAAAAGCAGAGAGAAACACCAATTAGGGAAGTGTTACCAAAAGGAAGGCTAGAGGTATTGATGGAGAACTTCACCTACTTCAAATTTTTGCCTCAGTCAGACTTTATGGTGAGGCAGCTGGATGGTTCAGTGGACAGAGTACCAAGCCTAGAGTCAGGAAAACTCATTTTCCCAAGTTCAAATCTGGCCTCAGACATTTACTAACTGTGTGACCCTGCTTGCTTCAGTTTCCTCATCTGTAAAATGAGCTGGAGTAGGAAATGGAAAACTACTCCAGTATCCTTGTCAAGAAAATCCCAAACGGAGTCACAAAGAGACAGACATGGTTGAAAAATGACTCAACATCAACCTTTCAAGTCAGACTCTGGTTCCCTCCTTTAAAGCTCTCCTAAGAAAATTATTCTAGCTGTCCATGAAAGTTTAGACAAATTCCTCCCCTCTTCCCCCTTTTGTGTCCCAACATTCACCCTCCCCTCTTTGGTGGGACAAGAGAGCAACCTTCTGATTTGCCTCTAGTCTTTTGATAATACTATGTTCATGAAGCTCACAGATGGCAGCAGAACGTAAGAAATTAGACACTTTGTAAAATAAAATATCCTTTGAACCCACAAGGTTTCAGAACCTATAAACCAGGTGCTGCTGCCTGGAATTGACCTTCTAACTTTAACTATAGCTCCTGTACAGGAAAAGGCAGGCAGAGACATCTCTTTCTCTGATCCCTTTGCCATAGAGAGAGGCAAGAGGCAGCTGGCACTCAAGAGTAACTAGAAATGAACTTGGAGTCAGGAAGCCATCCATTCAAACTGAGCTTGTGCCCGTTTTAAATATGTTTGTTAGTTAACAAGGAAGAAATCCCTTCACCACTCTGAGCTTCAGAGAAGTCTCAAATGAAAGCCTCTCAGTTTCCTCATCTGTGAAATGGGAATGATAATAATTACATTTAGACCATAGGCCTGCTATGAGGAAGAAATGAGATCAGGCGTGTAAAGTTCTTTGGAAAGCACTGTATCAAAAATAAAGGATTGTCTTGGTCAGTTACAGCAACTGGCTCAGAGAACATACTTTCTCTTCTGGTCCCACCTTCTCTCTAATCTTCCCCAGAAATTCAGAGAGAGTAAAATGAGCTACACTCCAAGCTATAATAACAATGGAAGCTTAGGCTCATTTAGTCATAGGGGAATCTAATGAAAAAGGTCACAAGAAATCTCTCAGTTCCTGGGGGTGGGGAGGAAGAGGGGTAGCAGGGAGTGGTTTATAGTGGACTACAAAATTTTTGCTGTACAGTCATGTTCCCATAGACCATAGAATGCCAGTGCTATCCATGGGAATTTCTAGGCCAAGATACAGAAGCAATTTGCCATTTCCTCCTCCAGTGGGTTAAAGCAAATAGACATTAAGTGACTTGCCCAGCATCACACAGCTAGCAAGTGTCTGAGGCAGGATTTGAACTCAGGTCTTCCTAACTCCAAGCCCAGCGCTCTAGCCACTGAGCCACCTACCTGCCTCCAACTATAAAATGAATACAGGATAAATGGCTTACAAAATGAATTCCAGCCCAGGTCTGTGGATTACCCTTTAGTCCTGGAGTTGTACTCAACAAAGATATATTTAACTGTATCAATAGAAATAAATTATGTAAAAGTCTGGAAGCAGTCCCAATGAGACCATGCATTTGTTATTATTTTTGAGTTCCATGCTTTGACAGAGAGAAATTAGGGATGATTCAGATAAGAATAAAATGATTAGTCAATTTTAAAATTTAAAATTAAAAAAAACAGAGGACCTGAGTTCAAATCCTCACTCAACTGCTATCTTATAGCTTTGGACAAGTCATTTCTTTGGGCCTCAATTTCCCCCTGCCTAAAATGAGGGGATTGTGATATCTCTAAGGTCTCTTCCAGATCTTAATCTTATGACCTATTATCTAAGTTAAGCAAATTGGAACTATTTAGTGTAGAGAACACTGAAGGGGTGAAACAATGATTGGTTTTAATTGGTTCCTAAATTTCAGTGGTATACAAAGGTCAAGTATTATCTTTTTTTTCATCCTGAGGAAGATACTGACTAGTATAAAATATAGTCTGTTAGAGCTGGACAGGACCTCAGGAGATTACCTAGTCCATCTCCCTCATTTTACAAAGGAGAAAATCATGGCCCAGGAGTTACAGAGACACAGAGGTTGCCAGGGCAGATCTGGCTGATCCCAGATCTCTGTAGCTTTGTCTCTAGTGGGTGTCTCTGCCAGCCTGTCCCTTGGTCCTCACACATACATCAAGGCTTGCATCCTGCCTCCAAGTTGTATTTTATCTCACACAGTATAATTGTGTATCTGTACTAATAAAATTGTAGGGTTATCAGATAGATAGAGAGATGATAGATAGATAATAGATAGTTAAAGTTATAAGTGAATGAGTAAAGAAAAATAAACACATTTTAAAAAATTTAAATGGGCGCTCAGTACCAGTGATTTCACATTTTATTCATTCCATTGAAGAATTGGATCAGTTTGGTGTCCTTGTGTAAGTTTTAGAAAGCATAAATAATAAAGAGAAAGCTGGAGGTGTCACAGACCTAGGTTCAAAATCCTTTCCCTCACTCTTCTTAGCTGTGTAACCATAGGCATATCACTTAACCTCTCATCTTCCTTAACTGCGAAATAGGATGATAATGCCTATTATACTTATGTCACACGGTTTTTGCGATACCCAAGAGCAATAATGTATATAAAGTTGTTTATAAACCTTAGAGTTCTATATACATGTCAACTATTATTATTTCTTTGACCCTGAGCAAGTCACTTGACCCTATTGGCCTCAGTTTCTTCATCTGTAAATTGAGCTGGAGAAGGAAATGGCAAACCATTCCAGTGTCTTTGCCAAGAAAACCCCAAATGGGGTCACAAAGAGTGGGACTGAAATGAATGAACAACAATTATTACTATTGCTAATGTTGTAGTTCTGAAATAAGAGCAGCTAACTTGGTAAGGGCTTGAGAGAATGAACTAGTATAATGGTGTGGATGGAGGAAGAGTTTTTTTGGGGGGGTTTTGCCTTCGGAAATGCCACATATAAGATCTTTGATCATTGAAATAATAAACTTTCTTGGCCTCTCTTTCCAGAGTGGAAACAAAATTCTGTGCTGCATCCTTCTGAGCCATCACGAGGGCCAGTCCATCATCAACTACGATGATGAGAATGGGAAGACGTGTGTGCACATTGCTGCTGCAGCAGGTTACAGTGACATTATCAGCGAGCTGGCAAAAGTCCCAGACTGCAACCTACAGGCTCTAGATGTGGATGACAGGTATCCATGGCAACAAACCAAAGGGCTATAAAATGTGCTCCACATCTCAAGATGTCAACCTGGGGACAAGCGTTTTTATTGACTGATCATGTTTTATTAGATCCTGGGTGCCAATAAAATTCACATGCAGGCTGGTGATGGGAATAATTGTTTTATTTCCGAGAAAGGTCTGATGTGGAGAGAAACTGCTAGTTTTTCATCTTTTAATCAAACAATATGAGTGGTCTTAGGCCATTTCCCGATCATCAGACATTAACTGAACTCATGCTCCCTGCAATGTTCTTGAGTTTGCTTTCACAAAGATGACTCTAGTCATGTCCTGTCAGTAACACAAACATAGAGACAATGTCAATGTGAAAAATGGACCAGATTTGGAGCCTGGAGCCCTAGGTTTAAGGCTGACCTCTCCCACTCTTTGGCTATGTGCAAGTAGATAGAGTGCCAGGCCTTGAATAAGGAAGACCTTAGTTCAAATGCAGCCTCAGACCCTTACTAGCTGTGTGACCCTGAGCAAGTCACTTAACCTCTGTTTGCCTCATTTCCTCATCTGTAAAATGGTGATAACAAGAGCACCTGCCTCCCAGGGTTATTGTGAGGATAAAATGAAATAATAATTGTAAAGTGCTTAGCATAGTGCCTGTTGCATAATAAGTACCATGTAATTATTAGCTATTATTATTATTAGCTGTAGTAGTAGTAGTAGTAGCAGCAGCAGCAGCAGCAGCAGCTATTATCATTATATGGTGGCTATAGTCATGGAATTTAGAAAACATTGGCTTGAAGTCTTAACTCTGACATAGACTAGTATGAATATGAGCAAGCTATTAAACCTCTCCGTGTCCCAAGTAACTCTCTAAGACATTAACATTTTCCTTTACTTGTTTAAGTCTAGAAAATCCACAAAACAATCTATCTAGCCCCAATTTGTAGCATCTGCTTATTTCTGAGGTATAAATGCTCATGCTGAAGGTTTAATTAAAGTTCAAGTCAATTTGAGTTAGCCCCGATGCACCCTGGTTACAGGCAAGTTGTTGAACCACATTGGTAGAGGGGAGTTCCACACTGGGAGATCCCTAAACCAATAAAATCACAAGTTGGGATAAAAAAAAGTACAACCTTCCTCAAACAGGGTCATTATGTGGGTCAAATGATGACAGCGTGCTTAAAGTGCTTGTCAGTTACAAAGTCCATGTAAATATGACTTTACTGCCAAGTTGTTTTTCCAGCAGGGTCCTGGGTAGGCTAAGCTGTTGACGTTGTCTCTCCTTATTACTAGGGGACCCCTTTGCAAGATGGCTGGCTGGGGTCTGGAGTGTAATTTGTGGCCATGAAATAAGAACAACCAAAGTATCTTATGTTGATATAATGCATTATGGCTTAAAGAGCACTTTACAGATTCTGTCTCATTTAATCCTCACTGAGAGCCAGATTGGCTCATCAGAAGAAAGAGAGAGAGCTGGCCTTGGAACAAGGAGAGCCTGAGATTTACTCCACATCTGACATGTATTAGCTGTGTGACTCTAGGCAAGTCACTTAACCTCTAGCCAGCAGTATCAGATTAGCTGCATGTTTTGACTTAGAAAAACACAAATGAACATTATCTATATTATATTGTATTTTTATTTATTTCATTAAAAATTTCCTAAGTACATTTTAATCTAGTTCAGACTCCAGTCAGGAGTGGGGACAAGCAATGGAGATAGTTATATATCAACAACCTAGGAACTTACTTGACTGATTGAAATTCCTTTGAAAGTTTATGGTCTAGGGGGCAGCTAGGTGGCCCAGTGGATAAAGCACCAGCTCTGGATTCAGGAAGACCTGAGTTCAAATCCAGCCTCAGACACTTGAAACTAACTAGCTGTGTGACCCTTGGAAAGTTGCTTAACCCTCATTGCCCAGGAAAGAAAGGAAGGAAGGAAGGAAGGAAGGAAGGAAGGAAGGAAGGAAGGAAGGAAGGAAGGAAGGAAGGAAGGAAAGAAGGGAGAGAGAAATAAAGAAAGAAAGTTAGTTTATAGTCTATAAGGCTAGAATGGGGGGAATGGACATTTTTTCAAAGGTATGCTTTTAATTAGTTAATCAGCATCTCATGCAATGTGTGGTTTTGCAACGAAAAAAATTTTAATATGTGTCAAAATATTGTGAACTCAATGACAAATTTGTAAAAACAAGTGATTATAACAAAAAGATGACATATTAAACAATAAAAGTTTTTTAACGTAAAAAGTTGTAACCTTTTTTGTATGTCAATAAGTTTAATTATTTTACTCTGTCCCAGTTACTATCTATATCACTGTAAATTACTTTCTTTACTTTCTCCTTAGAGAGAGACAGAGACAGGGTGCAGGAAGGAGAGGAGGGAGGAACAGAGAAAGAAAGAGGGGGAAAATAAAAGAGGGAGAGAAAAACACAAAGAGAAAGAGGGGAGAAAGAGGGGGAGAGAGATATAAAGAGCCAGTGGTAACAAAAAGCAAAGCATAGGGTGAAGGGGGGCGGAAATTAAAAACAGATAAGGGATGAAAAGAGATGAAGAAGAAAGAACCAGTTGTTAGAAGTATTTGTTTTGTTTTCTCAAAAAATAAGATCATAGAATTAGAGCTAGAAGGGATTCTTAAAGACCCAGTTCAAATCCTCATTTTACAGATAAGGAAATTGAAGTTTGAAAAGGTAAAGTTATCTGAACCCATTTCTTCTGACTCTATTCCAAGAACTTTTTCTGATTCACCATGCAAATATCCATGATTGTAGTCATTTCACCTCTGCTACCATTTGAGGTCATTTCTGGAACAAATCTTAGCAAGTCTTATAACCAGAAAGAGAAGACCTACACTTACTAGCTGTGTGACCTTGGGCAAGTCACTTAACCCTCATTGCCCCACCCAATAAAAGGGAGAGAGAGAGAGAGAGAGAGAGAGAGAGAGAGAGAGAATGAATATTCCTTGTCCTCTTGTAGTGATGGCTATGATTCTGGTCACTCAAGGAACATGTCAAACACCACCGCCGCCCCCCCCTCCATATACTGTAGGAATAATGAATACATTGACAATTGCATTGCCAAATTTATACTGCCAATATGTGGCAAATGTTTGAAAACCTGACTGTCCTTCCTAATCCTTTGTGTACCAGTCATTCTCAAAAACTTCCATCTTCATTGTTTTTTTCTTCAAGGACCCCTCTCCACTGGGCAGCAGCAGCAGGAAAGGCTGACTGCGTCCAGCTGCTGTTGCAGCTGGGCATGGACAGCAGCCCTCGGGACATGAACGAGAACACTCCTCTGGCATATGCGATGCGCTGTGGACACACAGCCTGCATCAATCTGCTCTCTCAAGAGAGCAGGTGAGTATACCTGAGAGGCATTCTCTTAACTCCCACAAAGAGCTAGAATTTTCCCCTCTCATCATGCCTAGTCCATTCTTCTGCTTGAAATAACTGTGTAACATGTTTCTTGTACACTGAGTGAAAGTCGCACAATGAAACAATTTCTCCTCTCTTGATAACACAGAAGACCATCCATATCTTACTGTTTAACAGATGAGAGAGAGGCTCATTACCAGAGGGCCCACAGAGTAGCATTTGGGGGGGCAAAAGCAATTTTTAAGACAGACATTGGGATGTAGTGGTTAGAGAGCTGGCTTTGGAGCCAGAAAGACCAGGCTTCAAGCCCCACCTCTGACATGTGTTGACTGTGTGACCTTGGGCAAGTCTTTAATTTTTCAATGTTCTAGAGTCTAGACAACTGTCCAAAGACTATACATTGCAGAGAAGATATTAACCTGAATTAATAGAGGGAATTTCTTCACCAGGAAGTGAAATCACAGACAGTCCTTCTCCCTAGCAGCCATTTGCCCTATTATAGAGGGATCATAGAGTTGGAAGAGGCTTTAGAGGTCATCTAATCCAACTGCCTCATTTTACAGAGGAAGAAACTGAGGTCCAGAGAGGGGGCAGTCATTTGCCCAAAGTCCTACAGGCAGTTAGTGTCAGAGCTGGGATTCGAACCCAGGTGCTCTGAATCCTGTACCGTCCCTCACATTACCTCATGGGTTGCAATCTGCATTAGTGGGAGGAAGTACTTACAGTCATGAAATCACAGATACCTTGAAGTATTGAAGTGTTCAATTGGCAATTACTTAAATACTCTATGTTATACAGGACAAAACGATGGTATTAAATCATATCCCATATGGTACAGCTTAATGCTCTTCCTTATCTTTTTTTCTATCTCCCCATTAACTTTTTATTATGCATGCATGCATCTCCACATGCATGCATGTGCCTACATGTTTTCATGCCTGAATCGGTTCCAGTAATAGGGTAGGTACATGGAGACATATTTTGTGCATGAGGGCATAGTGTGAAAATAATCCAACAATCTTCTCACACCTCACACTCCCGACCTCTTCCTCCATGTCCTTTGCCATCCAGTGACACTGGCCTCTTTCCTGTTTCTCCCACAAAACACTTCATCTCCAAACTCCAGGCATTTTCACTGGTTGTCTCCCATGCCTGGAACTCTCTCCCTTCTTATCTCCAACTCCTGGTTTTCCTGTCTTTCTTCAAGTCCCAGGTAAAATCCCACCTACACCTTCTACAAGAAGCCTTCCCAGATCCCCCTTAATGTTGGTACCTTCCCTGCGGTGATTATCTCCAATTTATCCTGCTTGTAGATTGTTTGTATGTAGTTTTTTGCTTGATGTCTATCCCCACCCCCAGTTCAACTATGAGCTTCTCTTTTTTTGTGAGGCAATTGGGGTTAAGTGACTTGCCTAGGGTCACACAGCTAGTAAGTGTTAAGTGTCTGAGGCCGGATTTGAACTCAGGTCCTCCTGACTCCAGGGCTGGTGCTCTATCCACTGCACCACCTAGCTGCCCCCAACTATGAGCTTCTTGAGGACAGAGGCAAAGTGCCTAGCACATAGTAAGATAGTGAAGTATAGTACAAAAGGATAAGACATAGTTATAAGTGTGGAATAATGATTTAGTTCGAACCCTCCCCCCTCCTATTTGAAAGATGAGGAAACTAGGGCCTGTAAGGTCCAAATTTAATATGGGGAGAGTTAATTGGGTGGCTCACCATAATATTGGGGTTCAGAAAATAATGAGGGACCTCTAGATCCAAAGTTTCCTCCCTTCCAAACTGCCTTTTTTAGTTACTTCTCCCAGGCTAATAAGAAAGGAGACTAACAGCCTCTTTTCCACAAACAAATCAGGTTTTATTAATGGGAATAAAATATATAACAAAGGTGAAATTAATAAAGCCAGTGACAAGGGAATAGGGGAAGAGAAAAGTGGATAAGCTCCCTGGCTCTAGAAAAAACTGACACAATCCCCAAACTTGCGTCCAGCTCAGATAATTTGAAGAGCTGGCTTTGTTTCTATTAACTCACCACCTGGGGTCCGAAGTTTCTAGAGGAGTCAGCCATGCAGCCCCTCTCCAGTCTGCTCTCAGAAGCTCACCAGCAGGAAAGCCAGCTCCCAACCTCAGCATTCTCCTTTTCTCCCTTTTCTCTTCCTCCCCCAAAAGCAAGGTCCTTCAAATTACTTGACCGAGATTGGTCCCCCTGGTGACATCAGTAGTATACGCCACTCAGGGAAGGCCAGGTGTGGCCTATATCTAATTATCTCAAGTAGGTACTTATTCAGTTTCTCAAACAATACTATATCATTCAGGTGGGACCCCTGGGCATCGGCCAAATTCCATTATTTTATCACAAGCCCATAATGGGGAGTGACTTTTTAAAGGGCACAGGGACATTTAGTTGCAGAAGGTGGAATCAAATGCAGATCTCCCAACTCCTGGTCCAAGACTCTTTTTGCTGCTGCTGCACTACCTCCTCCTTAGAGAAGAAAGGAAAAGTTATCTCTCAAGTCTCAAAGCACAAATTCATCAGAGGACAACAGGGATGATAAGCAAAATCCCATCCATCACCTCCACCTGGTAGAAAGGAGGTAGACGTGAATGATGCTGGTTTTCAATCTTTCTAACATAAGATGTTGAAATCTGCTGCTGAGGTGTGAGTGCAAATCAATGAACCAACTAATAAATAAATATTTGTTAAGAGTCTACTATGTTCAGGGTACTCTGCTAGCGACTAAGGAAACAGCTGGTCCACTTATATTAGAAAATACACAAAGTAAGCCCAAGGTAATTTGGGAGATATGGCACTGGAGCTAAATTTGGAAGGAAGCTAGAGTTTCTAAGAGGCAGAGGTGAGGAAGGGGTACACTCCAGGCATGGGCAACAGTCTATGCAAAGGCACAGACAGACATGGGTGATGGCGGTGGGGGGGGGGGGGTCCTTGTATGAAGACTAGCCAGATGGCCAGTATGACTGGACCAAAAAGAATACATAGGGGAGTAAGGTGTATGAATCCTGATAAGGATGGTACCAGATTATAAAGGCCTTTAAATGACAATGAGAGGAGTTTGGATTTAATCCTAGAGGGAAAAGAGTGCCAGGTACAGTGCCAGGTATGGTGCCAGGTCTTGAGTCTTCTTTTAACTATATGTGTGTATATATGTACATATTTATAATATATGTATGTGTGTAAATATATATAGACACCTTTATATATACCTATATACACATATTTATAAATATGTATACATGTGCATATACATATACATAGTTAAAAGAAGATGAATAAATCAGCCTGATAGAAGAATTTGCATTGCTGACCATTTGGCATCCACTCTCAGTCCCTCTCACAATATACCCCAAATATGCCCCCTTCCACTTCTATCTGGTAGCAGGGTCAGCTGTGAACATAAAGAAAGAAGTTAATTGCTTGAGATGTGATCTTAACAACCCCAGGAAGGCATTAGTATTTCCCCTACCAAAAGATTCCCCAAATTAATGCCTGAAATTCTACCCTTATAGTTTTATCCCTTTTCTTCTCTTAAGAGGAATAATACCAAATCACAGAGTGTCAGAGCTGAGGCTGACCTTAAAGATTATCCAGTCCACCCCCTCATTTTATAGAAAAGGAAACTGAGATCAAGAAAGCCAAAGTAACTTGTCTAACGTCACACAAAATAAGTAACATAGCTGGAATTCTTCTGACTCCAGATCCAGTTCTCTTTCCACTATACCACACTGCCTATTATCATTTTTTCCTCAGGGTGATTGATATAACTAAAAGTGGCTTTTTTAAGAAAGCTGAGGCTGAGTAAAATATTCAGGGAGAAAGGTTAGCCTACTCTGCCTTTGGGGAGAGATGTTCCTTGCCCAATAATACTTACAAAAAGAAAGAACAGGAGGGCTTAAGGTATTTTTTACATTATCTTAGAGTCTACCTAAATAATCCTCAAGGGCCTTCCAGATCTAAATTTGTCAACCCAAATAACAATACAGTGCAATATTCTGAATGTTCAGTTTTGCCTCATCTTCTTACCCTCACTCACAATGCTTCCTTTTTTTACACTTCCATAGACTTGAACCTTTTCATCCCCTTTCTTCCCTGAACAGTAGACTTCTAAAGAAAGAGAGACCATTCAACATGCTTAACCAAATCTTCTGTAAGAAGAAGAAAGAAGAGCAGAGAGCCCATGAGAAAGACCACAGCCAGCATGGGTACCCAGAAGAAGATGCTTCAGAAGTCGATGACATCATCACTACCTTTGACTGCATTGTGGATACCAAATGCCAAGAGCTACCAGACCAGAGAGTGATGATGATGGACTTCAAAAAAAGGACCCCAGAAACAGCAAAGTATCTCTCATCAGAAAAGAAGCAGCAGGAGCATAAGGGACTACCACCCATCAGAACACAGAGTCTGCCACCCATCACTCCAGGCACCTCCTTCCTAACAACTTCCCAGATGGCCACTTCCCATGGTGGCCTAGGTTCCAATACTCACCGTTTTGCATGTAAATCTCAAAAAAGTAGAAGTGAGCATGACCTATTAGATCACAGGACTGGCTGCCAGGCATTGGTAGATAATCCTTGGAGATCTGACTCTAATCAAGTCTTCTCCTGCAAAGCTTGGACTGTATTTCCTTCAGGTAAGCTGCCAAATGGATTGCTGACTGGAAGACCAAGCCATGTGGAGTTCTTGGGCCCCATACAGCCTCTACCCCGACATAATCGTATATCAGGTAATAATTTAATGCCATCTTTCTTCACTTCCTATACCTAGCAAATTCACTGTATTGATCATGTCCCATAAACAGGTTGGAAAGAAAGTAGTGTTCTGATTTGAGAACTAAAATTATATGGGACCAGAGTGATTTGGGGGAATGGGACCCTTGGAGGAATATGGCCCCTTGGGAGTATCTGCAGAGTCTCCCTTTCTTCCAACTGAAATCCCAAACTCCCTCAGACAAAAAGTCTTGGAGTATGAGAAAGGTCTCCTCTTCTGCCACAAATTGAGACTGATAAGTAAATGCCTCTTTATACCATGGGCATATGTGGGGATGATGTCAGAGACCAAAATAATCCCTTTCTCAATCAGACTTGAATAAAAACAAGAACAACAGTAGTACAGTCCCATTCATAAGGAGTTCACAAAAATGTATTGTAGCTATTTTCTGGAAGCTGAGGGTCACTGGGCTGCCTCCAAGATAGCCCATGAAATAACCTGCACTTTTCCAAGAGGGGTAGGAAAGAGTGAGCAACAAAGGCCTACAACCTCTAGAAACTACCAATTGTCCAGTCATCCTGGGAATTGACTCTGCCTTTATTAGGGAAGTAGTTCTACCCTGACTAGGCTCATAACTTTTCTCTAATTCTACTTATCTAAGCCTGCTACTTTCTTGTCCCAAAATGGTCAAACTTTTGTTTTCCCTTCTTAGTGTAATGTCTTTTTTTTTTAATTTTTTTCTTTTTTTTTCTTTGTATAACTTCTTAAAGGAAGAAGAGAAGTGTACTTTGTTTAGGCTTTATGCATTCACTGACACACTCTGTGTTCTTAGGAAATTCAAGTATCTTGTTCCCTCAGTTCTCATAATATGCAAGAAACCTTTTTTTTTTTTTTTGCATAGTCAGATCTATTATTGTTGATGTTTTTATTTCCTGATTAACAATTACAGCACCCATTTTCAAGCACCAATGAAGATTTAATTCCTCATCTAATAGACTAGTGAATCCCAAGTTTTATAGAGTTTGTCTTTACTATCCTTCCCTACTATCTTACTCTTCAAATACATACAAGTGCATGTGTGTGCACATACATACACACACACAAATACACACACACAGGCTTTCCTAAAATTACTAAAGAAAATGTATTTCTTTTAACTGTAAATTAATCAAAACTAACTTTGTTTTGAGATTGGGGGAGTTACTACTTACAATAATTAGAGATCCCCTGGGGTAGCACAAAACCAAATTGGAAACCACTGAAATAGGCCCAGCAGTCCACATGGAAGTAACACCATGATGTCTTACACAAGAAGTTGTGGCTGTGAAAAAGGCATGTAAATCGAGCCCTAAGTCAAAAGGTAAGCCTCCCCAGAGCCCTTCAGCTATAAATGGGAGCCCTAAAGGAGATTTATCTGGTAGCATTTTAGGTAACTCACTATCTTTTGTTCAGTCAACAACATCACAGGAGTTTAGAGTTGGAAGGGACTGTTACCTTTGTCTAGTCCAATCTCCTCATTATACAGATAAGGAAATGGAGGCCTAGAGAAGTGATTTATGCAAGAGAATACAACTTAATAGCAAAAGTTAATAGCAAAACCAGGTCTCCTGATTCCCCAGCTTCCTATTTTTCCACTTAACCAGGCTACTTTAATTAAACGTCTATAATAAGCAAAGTGACAATAGTACTTCCCCACCACCAAATCTTCAAGCTAGTGTTGTGGGAATGGTCACCCATCAGTGAGCATTTGATTTTCCTGCAACCTACATTCCATATTTAAATACTTTGATAATTATATAATATAATCACTCTACCTCCCTGGTGAAGTTTCGAACTCTTCCATCTTTGCACATGTGATGCAGTAGGCAAAGTGCTGGACTTGGAATCTGAGATATCTGGGTTCAAATCCAACCTCTAACACTAGCTTTGTAACTGTGGGCAAATTACTTAATCTTTACGAACCTCGGTTTTCTCATCTATAAAATGAAAATTGAAATATCTGTAGTACCTTGCCTCATAACATTGTATGCAAAGTCTTTTCAAACTCTACAACATAAGACGGATGTCACCTATTGTTGTCTTGTATGGCTTTTGTCAACCTTTTTTTTTTTTTTTTTGGTAAATTCTTGTCCATGATGGCTAATCCTATAAACATACTAGCAACCACCTTCTCTTTTCATCATCTCAATGGTACCAATATGTCCCTCTATTGTTTTCCATTCTCACCCCATGACAGCTATATCATCTTCCCTTCCAGTCCCACATATCCTTAATATTACCTACATCTAGAAAGCTTTTATTGGTAATCTGCTACAGGTTGGTAACATGCACCATTTTTGCCAGGGTATCTTGTCATTTTTGATGTATCCAAAGTCACGGAACTCCTTGATTGACAGCCATAGTCCCAGTTTTTGGTAAACAGCATTATCTTCACTAACTCAAAACCTCTTACTTTCCCCTCCTTACACGGATCTGTTGGGTAATTTTATCCTAATCAGATGGCTTGGTTTTAAGGCTGCTAAGGAATGTGGAAGAGAATCCAACAGAGCCCTTTCCATCTTTTCAGCTGTGATCCTAGAAGTAAAATCTCAGCACATTTCTAAGTGGGATGCTTATATTAGAGGCAAAGTCTTGCTGCGGTAAAGCAATTGGATAATTCAAATAATACCACCACACCACTGACACAAATTTTGATAACCACTTTCTTTTGGATTTTTTTCCACTCCTGCCTTGGATTCAATAGATAATAATGGGAATGGGCAGGGTTATTGCTTGAATTCCTGGCAACTGCTGCACTTTGCTGACATCAGCAACCCAGAACCCTTAGACTTAATGACTATCGTTTAACTGTTACACAGAATTGACATAGTGGACTAGGGGCTGAGGAAGGGAGAAGGCTGGGGCACTTACCTTAATGAGTTAGAATATAAGATCATATCAGCATAATTCCCTTTGACTGATGCTTTTAAAGAAGATGAACAAGAGAAGCGGGGCCTATTCTAATAGCCAGAGAATAACATGTTCTCTGGGCTACCACCCCAAATGCAAGAAAATGCTCACTTTACTTTATCTCTCCTCAAAATAGCCCCCACCTCCCTCCCCAACACACACACACACACACACACACACACACACACACACACACACGAAAAAGAAACTCTTGTGAAGCTTCGTTCTATAAAACTTTTCAACAGATCCTTCATACACCCTAAGCACTTTCATCAAACTGTGAAAGACCTTTCTTTCTACTTTCTGCATGCTTGGATTTGTGATTTTATGTAGCACTGTTCCAGGGCCAAATCTAGTACCCTTTTCCCTTCGTTGCCCATTTTCTCCCCTTCTGGTCCTTTGCCCCTATACATATTCTTCCCAGGCACCCAGCCAGTGTCTATTCTTTGTTAATCCTTGCTAAAAAATGTCACATATAAAATGTTAGTTGATAAGAGCTATGAACCTCCCCAGAGGTCTTCATCTTTTATTTTGTTTTGTTTTTAATTGAAGACCAAAAGGTTTAAGAATCAAAGACAGTATACAATAATGGTTAAATGATAAGCAATGTGTTTGATACTGTAGGGGTAAAGACCTTTGCTCAGGCCCACTTCAAATCATATCATATAAGAAGCCACACAGGCAGTCTGTAGATGCACCCAGATAACTTTCCATAGCATTCTTTTCATATATATATATATATATTGGGGGTCAGGAGCAGCTAGGTAACTCAGTGGATAAAGAACCAGCCCTGGATTCAGGAGGACCTGAGTTCAAATGAAGTCTCATTCATGTGACCCTGGGCAAATCACTTAACCCTTATTGCCCCCACACAAAAAACAACAACAACAACAAAAACAACAACAACAAATATATATATATATATATATATATATATATATATATATATATATATATATATATGGGGTCACATTTTGGTTCCAAGCTATTTCCCTTTGCCATAGCCTTCTGACATAGACCTGGCAATACAATGTTTTGATCTGGAAGTCATCCAGCCAGTGTGGAGTGGGAAAGGCAATAAGGTATAATAGAAACAGCTTTGGATTTATATTTTAATCCAGGCTCTGCCACTGTGTGACCTTAGTAAAGTCTCTTTCCTCCCTGGGCTATATTGTCCCCACCTGCAAAATGAGGTAGTTGGACCAGACAGATGCTTTCTAGAATCCCTTCCAGCCCTTGTATTCTATCACCCTGCAGTTCTCCAGTCAAAAAGAAACTAAAAGAAAAGATGTGCTTTGTTTAGTCTTGTGATTCCCACGCAAATTCTCCTTTGTCACAGTGGAAGACCCTGAAAATCCATCCAGGTTGTAGTTGTGGTTTGAATTCCTCCTTAGCCACTAGACCACTAGCCAAAGGAATGGACCGAGGATAATAAACAAGGTGAACTAGAAATCTTACCATAAGGAGATAAATGTGATTTCTTAGATATCCCTAATACTTAATAGGATGGAATTCATGACTATAATATGGCTAAGGAAGGAGTTCCTTACATAAACAGAACAAAATGCAGCACTGAATATTTAATATAAAAACTAATTTAGGGGGCAGTTTGCTGGTACAGTGGATAAAGCACAGGCCCTGGATTCAGGAGGACCTGAGTTCAAATCCGGCCTCAGATACTTGACATTTTGTAGCTGTGTGACCCTGGGCAAGTCACTTAAGCCTCATTGCCTCCCCCCCCCAAAAAAAACCTAATTTAAGGAAATTCATGACCCAAAGAGAAGAAACCTAACAGAGAACATCTGAGTAAAGTTGAATGAAGGAAGAAAGGAAGCTATAGTTTAATAGGAGTCTACTATAAACCAACAGGCTAGAAGGAAAAATGAGATGAGTTTAGGAAGTATATCACAAAACTGGGACAAGAGCATGATACAATAGAAATATATGCTGAAACTGTCTGGAGATATCTATTAAAAGCAAAGCAACTGGGGCAGCTAGATGGCGCAGTGGGTGGAGCACTGGCCCTGGAGTCAGGAATACCTGAGTTCAGATCCAGCCTCAGACACTTGACACTTGCTAGCTGTGTGACCCTGGGCAAGTCGCTTAACCCCAGTTGCCTCACTAAAAAAAAAAAAAAAAAAAAAAAAAAAAAAAAAAGGCAACTACTAAATTCTTGACTTGTTTTAATGTTCATTTAAGTCTGTTATACTCAAGCAATAGAGAAACCATTATTCTGGACCTGATTCAGAGCCATAAGGAGAAACTGGTTGCTAGAGTAGAAATGATAGGAGGAACATTGGGAGGAAGTGATCATTCTAATCTTAAAGTTCATGATAGAGAAGGAAAGGAAAGTTGGGAATTACCTGATATTTCCCTAAACATAAGATTTCAAAGAGTTCCAATAAAGGATTGATGGAACAAAAATTCTACAGAAGTTAGACCAAATAAGAAGAGAAGCTCTCAAGAAAGAAATTCTGATGGCATAAATATAAGCAATGCTGATGAGGAACACAAAGGGGAACTATCTAAAGAGACCAATGTGAAAGCATAGAGAAGTTGTTGACCACCTTAGATTTCAAAAAAGGCATGTAGAGAAGATGTTAGCAAAGGTGCCAGAAATGACAAAAGGAGTTTGTTAAGGTATATTTGAGTCTAAAAGAAGATAAAAACAGAATAGCATTGGGGTATACTGGCTCACAAAAGCCAATTACTAAATCCTCAGTCTGAGGATTTATGCCTCAGAAATCAGCAAAACACTACAAATCAGAGCTTGGTTTGCCTTTTCGTTATTGTCTGTACTTAAAGTGATGGAGATGTTAATAATACAGATTCAACTTAAAGGTGTATTGTGTGTATATTTTTCCCCAGAGAGCAGGTTGTTAAACATTTCCCAGCATACCCCTGAGTAAGAATGCTCAGCAGATGGGATGATGAGAGAGAGAAAATAAAACAACAAAGCTAATGAATTCCTATTTTGCTTCTGTTTCACTGCCGAGGAGATTGATTTGAGGATTTGGAAGGCTAGACGAAAAAATAAAAATAAAAAAGGTTAACAGGGACTGAAACCTACCCATAAGTGAAGAGATGATAGTAAGAGTGGATCTCATTGCCCTCAACTAGTTCAGGTTATCAAACCCAAGCCTATCATATGGGGGAAAAAAAAAACTGGAGCCACTATGAGTGACCTTTAAAACATCATGGAGAACAGGTTAAGTACCAAATAAATGGAGACAGAAAATTGTGTCCTAATTTAAAAAAAAAGAGTAAGACTCTAAATAAATAAGCTTGACTTTTCTCCCAGAAAAAGTCTGGAATGTGTTTATAAAGAGATGGGTTATAAATATTTAGAGATAGAAATAGCAATCACTAAGAGCCAAACTGACTTAATCAAGAAAAAAGTAATGTCAGACAAACCTCAATTTCCTTTTTTGACAGTTACTAGACTGGTGGGTAGATCAGGATATCATTGACATAGTAAAGCATCAGGGCAGCTAGATGGTGCAGTGGATAGAGCACCGGCCCTGGATTCAGGAAGACCTGAGTTCAAATCCAGCCTCAGACACTTAACACTTACTAGCTGTGTGACCCTGGACAAGTCACTTAACCCCAATTGCCTCACAAAAACAAAACAAAAAACAGACATAGTAAAGCATCTATGAAGTAAGTAGATTGGACTAGAAAATCTCTATGGTCCCTTCCAACCCTGAAGCTATTATCCTAGCATCCAACCTGCTTTTTAAAAGCTCTTTCATGCTATCCCTATGGATAAGATGGATCATGTAAGCTAAGTAATAGGAACAAAGTGGATTCTGGTTATGACCCAAAGAATGTACCCGAAGAATAACAATTGACAGATGCATGTCAACATGAAAGAAGTCTCTAGTGTTGCACCTGACAGATCTGTCCTTGGTCCTGAACTGTTTAACATTTCTATTGTTTGGATGAAGGCATAATTTACATGCTACTCAAATGGACATAGGACACCAAGTTGGAAGATAGAGTTAATGTGTTACATGACAGGCTTAGTATCTGAAAAGTCCTCAACAGGCTAGAATCATAACCCAAATTTGATAAGATGAAATGACCAGGGATAAATATAGCCTGATATTTGAGGTTTTTTTAAAAAACTATATGAAAAATGAGGAAAGCATAACCAGAAAGCAGCTCATGTGAGAAGAATCCTGGGGGGTTTGTGAGCTACAAGCTCAATGTAACTCAATAGTACCCATGACATGGCAAAAGTGACCTTACCTTCAATTAATAGAGGACAGAATTGATAGTCTCCAGAATAAAAGAGGGGAGACATCTGTTCTAAGGGTTGTCTGAGATCTGCCCAGATCAGGCTACACTTGAAATATTTGTTTAGTTCTATGTCTCTTTTAGGAAGGATGCACAGGAATAATCAGAATGGTGGGGTGACTGGAGGACATGCCATGTCAAGATAAGTTAAAGAAACTGGGAATATCTCACCAGAAATAGAGAAAACTTGTGGGCTGGGGAAGTGATGAATAGCTTCAGATATCTGAAGGGATGACACACAAAAGTGGGATTAGATATATTTTCAGATCCACAGGGTAATGTTAGGAATGAGTAGAAACTTATAGGAGATAGGGATTCGACCTAAGATTATATTGGTATAGGGAACTCTCACTTAAGGGAATTCTCTCTGTCAATATATGTTTGCACCTCCTCAGCAACTAATAGCCGTAGAGAGTTACCTAGAGATTAAGGGACTTGCCCAAAAACCGACAGCCAATATGTGTCAGAAACAGGACTTGAACCCAGGTCTTCCTGGCTTTGAGGCAGGCTTTCTATCCACTATGCAACAACACCAACTGACTCACCCGAAAGTGGGATGGACTGCCTTGGGAGAGTTGGGAGGGTAAGTAGTGAGTTCCTTTCCATCGGAGGTTTTCAAGCAAGTGCAAGATGACCACATGCCAGGGATTTTGCAGGGGACACTCCTGTTCTGGCATAGGTTGGACCAGATGACTTTGTAGGTACCTTCTGACCCAGTCAGTAAGTCTTTATTAGGTACCTACGATGTGCCAGGCACTATGCTAAGTGTTAGACTCTAAAATTATATGGTAATAAAAGCATGTCTTATGAAGCCCAGTTGAAAGAATGTGGGAGCTTTTAGCCTGTAGGGAAGAAGACTTGGGGGAAAAGGAGATGACCACTGATTTTGGATATTAAAAGGATTATCATGTGAAATAAGGACTAGTCCTATTTTTCCCTTGGCCCCCAAAACACATCTATAACTAGTAGGCAGATGTTATCATGAAGGCAAATGTTAACTCAGTATGAAGAAGAACTTCCTAACAATTAGCTCTGTCCCATCCCAAAATGGCTTATTTGGGACTAAGTTCCCCATCCCTAGAGATGTTAAAGTAGTGGCTAGATGATTCCTGTCAGTGACCTTCTGGAGGGGTTTCCACTCAGATATGGGTTGAGACAATTCCATCTCAAAGGTTCTATGATTTTAACATACTTTTAAGTAAATTTTCATGTAGATACAATTCATTCAAGAAATCATTTCCTCTTTTTTGGCGGGGGGACTCTCCAACATTCCTAACCCCTAACAACCTTTAAAAAATAATAATAAACATTTTTATTTATAGTTTTGAGTTCCAATTTTTCCCTCCTTCCCTCTCTCCCCTCCCCCCTCTATGAGGCATTAAGTAATCAGGGAGTTTTGTGGGATTCCAAGAAGTATACGGGATACCTTGGTTTAAAGAACCAGGGAGCAACTTGTTACAAGAACAATTTGTTACAAACCTTATTTTTCATAAATCAACTATGAAAGGCTGTATATATGTTGCCAACAGAAGGTGATGACTCATTAAAAAGTGCTCCTTAGCCTGACAAAGGGTGTTCTGTGAATTACAACACAGTGACAAACCAGTAGGAAGAAAAAAGCTAACAAAATCATTTATATGGGAAACTCTAGACAGCTTCATGAAACATGATGTCCAAGAACTATGTCAAGTGTTGTTTGATAATGTGGAGAATAAAATGAAAGGAACGTGTATAGAAGGTACCATACCTTAGATATTTAGAGGCAAGATGGTGTCCTATATACAGTGCAAATATGTGGGCTATTGATATGATTGGAGAGATTATGATGACATCCAACTATGTATAAAGGGGAACAATATATTTAAGTCCTTCATAGGTTACATGGCAGTAGAACAACTAGATGGTGACAACAAATATGATGCTGGAGACCATGGCTTGCAGGAAGCTGAAAAAGGTGTGAAATTCCTCACATTACCACCAGTGTTATATCTACAACTCATGAGATTAAATATGACCCACAGAAGGACCAAAATATCAAGATAAATGATAGGTTTGAGCTTCCTGAAGAGTTACCACTTGATGAGCTTTTACAAAAAAAAAAAATGATCCCAAGGATCCTGCAAATTATATTCTTCCTGCAGTACTAGTACATAGTGGAGATAATCATGGTGGACATTATGTGGTTTATCTAAACCCTAGAGGGGATGGTAAATGGTGTAAATTTGATGACAATGGTGTGTCAAGGTGTACACAGGAAGAAGCAATTGAACATAATTAAGGAGGTCATGATGATGACTAATCAGGCATTGTACTAATGCTTATATGTTAGTTTGTGGGGCTGGGGAAGTGATAAATAGTGCAATTATGTAAAACATTTCTGATTTCACTTCCCATTCGACATGATTATTAACATTTTGTTATCAACTGAATTATGTGATTATATTTGTCCACAGGGCAAAGTTTTCAGCACCTCCCCCTAGACAGAACCAAAGTAAGGGACATTCCTTTCGTGCGCAACAGTCTAGCTCCAATACCTTCTCACTCTGTTCAGAAATGTAAGTACCATTACTCTTATTGTCTTCCTTTGCTAATCTGTTGGATATTCAGGGTTCTTCCTGCTTACTTTCATTTTTCAAGGGAATGTTGGATGTTAGACTTCTAATTTAAAGGAAAAACTAAAAAAAAAAAATGTCCTTGTTTTTCACATCCCACCCCCCCCCCAAAAAAAAACTGCTAGTCAACCAAGAAAGCCCTGTTCTCTGACTTTTTTCTTGAGCCATGGAGATGATTGTCTTCATCCCAAATGGGGAAAAATTATTAAACAAGGGTTCTTAACCTGGGGTCCATGGATAGACTTTACAGGGTCCAAGACTTTGGTTAGGAAAAAAAATGCATCTTTATTTTCAGTTGCCTCTAAATAAAATGGAACATTTTCTTCAATTATGATTTTTAAAAAATTCTTCTGAGAAGGGTCCAAACGCTTTACTAGACTGCCAAAGGGGTCAATGACACCAAAAAAATGATTTAAAATTCCTGGTCTAAAAGAATTTCTTTCTCATGAGAAACTACTGAGATCTCACCACAATACTATATGAAATTAATTTTTAGGAAGAGGATTTGTTTGTTTAATAATTCTTCCCAAGGAGTTTTGTTTGATTGGGTTTTTTAAATCATGATTCTAAGAAGTAGCCCTATTATGCTAGTCTTTTTCTTCTATTGGTAACTATGTTTGCCTTCAATGCTTGAAGAGTACCTGATCCTCTACAGAAGAGGAGAAAATTAGTCTTGTCTACCATCAGAACATTTCAGATTAGCCTGATTTGGTGAGGTGTGTGAGGGTGAGAATTAACAAATACCTGAAGAGGAGCAGCTAGGTGGCACAGTGGATAGAGCACCGGCCCCAGAGTCAGGAGTACCTGAGTTCAAATCCAGCCTCAGACACTTGACACTGACTAGCTGTGTGACCCTGGGCAAGTCACTTAACCCCAACTGCCTCACTAAAAAAAAAAATACCTGAAGAGCAGAAAAATAGCAGAGTATGCAGGCTGGGCAGCTGGTGAGCATGTGTTCTGAGTATAAATGTCAAGGATTTGACATCCTACATGCAGAGAGTATTCTCAGAACCATTCAAAGCCATGAAAGCTTCAAGTCATCCTCTGAAATTTTTGTTTGAACTGGGTAGGAGAATATAAACTGCCATTTTTCCTGGTAGTGCTAGGACATCATGGAGTCTCCTTTTCCTACCTGACAAAATAGTGGTCTTCTCCTCTGCATCAGAAGTTAAGTAGGTAGCTGAAAGTAAAAGGAGTTTCCCACTGTTGCCAGGTCAATTCAATTCCACAAGCATTTTTAATACAAAAAGCACCTGGCTAACCTCTATGGAAGAACCAAAACTAAGCAAGGGTATGTGATTGTTTTGTCCCAACTATAACTAAAGTAAAGGGGAAAGTTAGAAGTGGCATTGAAGTGGCTTTTTGGTAAATGTATTTTTTTTTCTTTTCTGTGGGACAATGAGGGTTAAGTGACTTGTCTGGGGCACACAGCTAGTAATTGTCAAATGTCTGAGGCCGTATTTGAACTCAGGTCCTCCTGAATCCAGGGCCAGTGCTCTATCCACTGCAGCGCCACCTAGCTGCCCCTGTGAATGTATTTTTTTAAACTGTCAGTAGTTACTTTGTTTTTAAAAAGCTTTTATTAATGTCTTCTATTTTTTATCTAATCATAATTTTTCCCAGTATCCCTCCTCTTCCCCTCTCATCAAGTCATACCATGTAAGAATAAGATTTTTAAGCACACAAAAAAACAAAAGATGGAAAAATCAGCACAATTGATCAATATATTGAAAAGCCTAAAAATTATGTGTAATATAGAAAATATATGGGGACCTCCTACCTCCATAAAAGGGTTGGGTTAGGGCTATCCTCTCATAGCTCTTTATTTGAGTCTTGCTTAGTCTTTCTAAAATTGTTACATTCACTCTGTGTGTATGTGGGTGGTTGGTTGTTATACTTTTGTGGTTATTGTGAGCATTATTTTCTCAGCTCTTGGTTTATTTCACTGTGCATCAGTTCATACAGCTCTTTCCATGCTTCTCTGTATTCCTTATATACATCATTTCCTACAAAACTGTAGTATTCCATTGCATTCATGTGCCACAATTTGTTGAGCCATTCCCCCATCAATCAGCATCTATTTTTTTTGTTTCCTACTCTTTGCTATTCCCAAAAGTGGTTCTATAAATATTTTTATGTGTATGGGGACTTTTTTCTTATCTATGACTTTGTTGGACTATAAACCTAATAATGGAGTCTCTTGTTCAAAGAGGATGGATGTATTTTCAATGATTCACCATATCCTTTTTTTCCATCCCATACCTATGATTTCTCCCAGAACAATATCGACAACAAGTATTTATTAAGCATTTATGTTCAGGCATTATGCTAAGTGCTGGGAATACAAATGCAAGCAACAAACAAACAAAAACAGACCTCATCCTCAAGGAAATTTCATTCTTGGTTTGGTTTGGTTTGGTTTGGTTTTTTGAGGCAATTGGGGTTAAGTGACTTGCCCAGGGTCACACAGCTAGTAAGTGTCAAGTGTCTGAGGCCTGATTTGAACTCAGGTACTCCTGACTCCGGGGCCAGCGCTCTATCCACTGCACCACCTAGCTGCCCCAGAAATTTCATTCTAATAGGGGAAGATAACACATAAAAGGGAGCCAAAAAGTTTGGGGTAGCAGTGAAGATACCAGCGTTGGGGCATGGTTGTGAACTCCCAGTAAGAAAACTCCCTCCAACAACATAGATCAGCCAGTGTTCTACAACTTATAGTCTTAGAGAATTGAGGTATTAAGAATTTAAATGACTTGCCTGAGGTCATAATCAGTTTATGACAAGGAAAAGGCTTGCTTGAACCCAGTCCTTCTTGAATCCTAGGCTGGATCTCTATACACCATACCCTGAAGTCTTTAGAGGAAGTTGATTAGAACTCTTTATAGCATAAAAGCATCATAGTGGGGGCAGCTAGGTGGTGCTGTGGATAAAGCACCATCCCTGGATTCAGGAGGACCTGACTTCTAACCTGGCTTCAGACACTTGACATTAGCTGTATGACCGTGGGCAAGTCACTTAACCCTCATTGCCCCACCAAAACAAACCAAAAAAGCATCATAGAATAATAATACTATTAGCTAGCACTTATACAACATTTTAATTTTCCTTCATCCTGCCCTGAGGGCATTAGCCCTATGATTGGAGAGAAGGGGAGAAATGTAAGGGAAAAGCGAAAGGATACTAAGTAAGAATCACAGTTTTTAAACCATCTATAAATAATATTTAGTTGTTAGTTCCCTAAATGTGAGATCCTCTTCCAGAGACCAATAAGTAAAGGATGTGAATCATCAGTCTTGACCTTTCTGCAAGCTATAAATGAAACTGACTATAAATAAAAATGGAAAATAAAAGGAAGTTACATTTGATGAAAGGATGGCTCACAGGTCTCACAGGTTCCACTTGGAACAGTAAATAACAGAGTTTACTTTATCCAGAATCCAAATGCAACAAGAAACATCATTTTATAGGGCACTTGGTCATCTCATATTATAGTGTTCATACTGAATCATTTGCAAAAGATGCCAAGATAATGAAATCAATTAAATATGTTTATTTATTGATATTATTGCTGATTGCAGAGTATAAGGAGGAAGAAAAAATTTCTAAAGAATTCTGTAAGGGAGGAGGAGGAGGAAAAGAAGAAAAGAAGGAGGATGAGGAAGAAAAGAAGAAAAGAAGAAGGATGAGGAGGAAAAGAAGAAAAGGAGGAAGAGGAGGAGGAGGAAAAGGAGGAGGAGAAGAAGGAGAAGGAGGAGGAGAAGGAGAAGGAGAAGGAGAAGGAGAAGGAGAAGGAGAAGGAGAAGGAGAAGGAGAAGGAGAAGGAGAAGGAGAAGGAGAAGGAGAAGGAGAAGGAGAAGAAGAAGAAGCAGCAGCAGCAAAGATTTATGTAGTGCCCTAAGATTTACAAAGTGTTTTACATATATTTTCATACTGTATCCTCATAACAACCCTGTTATTATCCTCATTTTATAGATGAAGAAATTAAGGCAGACAGCAAGTGACTTGCCACGGACAATATAGTTAGTACATAGAAATATTACTTACTACTTGGTAACTTAAATGAAAGGGTGGGAGTTAAGTTCAATGATGGAAAATATCTTACAAAACATGGCTCACAAGTAAGAAATGAGAGAAGTCAAAGGCTCATAGACTGAACAGAAGGCCTGTGTCTCTGTATCATGGATATTTCAAGAAGAGACTTAGGAGGCTTGGTATATAGCAAGCACCAAATAACACCATAAATGTATAATTTATTGTAATTTAACAGATAGTCAATAACTGATTACTAATATTATTACTGACATTTTAAATAAGCTATCTATGCCTAAAATATAGGAGTAGGTAAAAGAATATAGATCAATACAGACTATCACCATCTTTAAGAATGCTTAATTTATGTAAATCAGCTGCCACAAGTGGGAAGACCAAAGGAGCCTAGAAACTGCCTTAAGAACTTTATCTCCTTGCCAAGCAGAGAGATATGACAGCTAAAGGTAACATCAGTTCATATTGTAAATGCATTTGTAAAATCATATGGAGAAGTATGATGGAAGATTATGGTCAAAATCACCTCATAAACACCAAATGGAAGTAAAGACACCAAGTTTACATACAGCTTGATGAGAGACCCAAATAAGAAAGATTATCCCCAAAGCATTCAAGAATGAAAAGCAAACAACAAACATATGAAAAAATAGATAAATTCTGTCAGGATACATATAAGAAACTATTTTCTTCTTCAATGCCAAGTGGAGCCTCCACATTTGGACTCAATATCACAATTCCTTATGATGAAGTTAAAAATGGAACTAAATGAAAAAAAATGATAAGACCAAAGAGGGAAGGAAGACAGAGGAAGTCTACATTGGATAATGTGGCGAGCATTCTTACTTGCTTTTCAAAATACCTAGAAGAGAGGAGGAAAAAATCACAAACTTTAATATTAATGTAAGGACCACAGTGATCCCATAGATCATTGGGATATGACTTTCATGGAGGGGAGGGGATATGCATAGGTACATAGTAGCAAGAGGTTAAAAAAACAGAGATAGAAAAGAAGTTAGACTATAGAGAAGGCCAATGTCAGTCATAGCCATGCAAAGTCACATGCTATGCAACATCCTTTTAGAATATGGTTGTTATTCATACTCTTCCATTCTTACCATAACAGATGCTACCCTACCCTTATACCCTTTCCTAAGACACTCCCCTCTCTCTATCAGGAAAGTTTCATTTTGAAGCTGGCAGAAAGTGACAGAGACCAGTTCTCAAATCAGAAAATATAAGGAAGTTCACATCCAAGGGAAAGAGGCTCACAGCCTTAGTTTTCCATCAATTAGGGGAGTCTGCCTTTCCTCTGGAAAACATAAATTGAGGTAGCAATCTTATATGGTCAGAATTTTGGACCCCATGCTGGACTAAGGGCTCAATGTCATCCATATTTTGACAGACCCTGGGCAGATCACATCTCTCCACAGAAGCCACATTTCTGACTTGAGCCAAGTCTGTGGTCAAGTGACCATGACTTCCTAATCTTGATTAAAAGTTTATTGTCCCAACATCTATGTGATTAAAAGGGTATCATCCCAACATTTTCATTTTCTATGGCCCATGGGCTTGGGGAGAAATTGGGCTCACAATCCTCTATCCCAAAAGATTTGAAGAAGTCATAGTGAACTGGCTAGCTTGACCTATGCATCATGAGAGTAGAGTCCTTACTACTAATATATTTCTTCGATCTCATGATTTTATTCTATTAAGCAAATGGCCTTTGTTCTTAACTACTGCAATGGAATCTTTATGATTTGCTAACAATAGCTGATTTCTAAAAATAATAATAATAATAATAATAAATTGAAGGTGGGAGGGGTCCATAATGAGCCAAATAACCAAGAAGTAAAAGGAGTTCAACCCAGGTCCCTCCTCCCCCCCCCATTAGATTTGTGGTGGAGGGATTTGGTTATATTACCCAAAAAGATAATTGAGGAAATATCAAAAACTTCTGTCCCACATGCTTACTTTCTCATCTCTATAAAATCTTTATGAGAGTAATTTACACATACATTGAAGAAAATAATTGATGAAGCTATGAGATGAGGAGGCAGGCTTGCCCTAAGGGATAATTTCCAAAATATCACATTTTTAGAGCATCTGAAAGGTGCAAAGACTATACAACTGTTAGATTATAGATAGATGTATTTGATTCTATAGAGCCAAATGTCCCCCTAAAGGCTCTCCTTCAATGAGTTAACTTCCATGAATGTGTCAAAATCATACAAGATTCCTTGAAAGATATAAGAACAAGAAATTACTATTTTACAATCCTCTGTGTATTATAACGATTGGAATGCCACCTCCTGGAGAGTTACTGTAGGAAAGCTCCACCATGAGGAGAAGGCGTCTGAGGGCAAGCCATGTGGTCAGGTCCTTGGCATCAGGAAGTGATGTTTGCTCGTGGATACTATCTATCAAAGCTGCCAGCCAATTAGCTTGGAGATGTATGTGCACGCGTGTTGGGGGGTGTTCCTAGCTTCACAGGAGATGTTGGGTGTCCTTTTTTGTTCCTGACCTCGCCTTGGCAGGTCAGATGGGGTCTCTTAGAAATAGTTAGATTTTTACCTTCTCTCTGATCCTAATGCTCTTTAATAAATACTTAAACACTTAAATACTCTTGCTAAATCTTATAATTTATTGGTGACCACTTATGAGATTTTAGGTAGTATAGTTAGAATTTTAGCCCCATACAGAATTCATAACAAGTGAGACATAAAGCAGAGAAACATATGTTCACTTAAGGTCTCTGCCACTGTCATAGAGGATTCACAACAGAGAATTAAATGGAAAAGGGATTCCCTGAAATTACTGAGGTATTTCATGTAGATTCAGAGACCCCGGGTCATTGGGAAGCATCATTTAGTAACTTTCTATTATAATTACTATTCTTGCTACACTCATTTCTGCCTGCTAAAAGAGTATAAAAGCAGCCAACCAACCCACTCACACTTTGTTTTATGTAGAAAATTACAGAGACATAGAAAAAGTAGGGCCCATCCTCAGTATAGTATTGGTCCAAGTTCAAATCCAACCTCTTCTTAAACCAAGTTCCCTTGAACATCGTTCAGCTATCCATGTTAATCTTCCAATTCCTGTCTTCTCTGTGCATACTCATCTGACTTTCCTCTATGATAATCCTAGAAGTCTGTTACAACCTGCCTCTGAAGTGAATAGATTAGTATAAGCAAAGTAAAAAGTGGACCAAGGAGCATAGTACTGTATATTTAGAAGTTATACACATGTGAGGAAACAGAGGACCCAAAAATGGGAAGGATGATGAAGAGTTTTGGGGTCAAAGGAAAATGGAAGAAGATGGAGAAGTGATGTTATCTTTAGAGTATTGCTACAGACCTCCTGAACAGAAAGAGAAAAAGATGAGGAGTTTGGGAAATTGATTATAAACCTGATACCCATGCATGACACAGTAGTGATGGGAGATTTAAATTACACTGAATGCAGGGGGCATGGCACTCTTGGTGGCACAGTGGATAAAGCACCAGCCCTGGATTCAGGAGGACCTGGGTTCAAATTCGGCCTCAGACGCTTGACACTTACTAGCTGTGTGAGCCTGGGTAAGTCACCTAACCCTCATTGCCCTGAAAAAAAATTACACTGACATCTGTTGGTGCTCTCTTTCTCTCTCTCTCCCCTCCCCATTCTACCATTCCCCTCCCCCCCCAAAAAAAAATCAGAACTAATAACATCTTGGCTTGCCTCTGTGATAATTGTATCCTTCAAAAATTGGGGAACCAACAAGGAAAAATTCTATTCTGGATCTAATTTCCACTAACAGGAAAGAACTTGTTGTTGGGGTGTTGAAATAAAAATAATGGAAACCTTGAGAGAAACCCCTCTCTCCTAGAATTTGTGATACAGGAAAAAGGGAAATTGGACAAAGTCTGACATGTACCCTGGATTCTGGAAAAGTAGGTTTATTTCAAAGGCAAAGCCTAAGTAACATCCTAAGGATAAAAATGCTACAGGACAAGTCATCCCAGGTAGAAAAGGAAATATCCAAGAGTGAAATTCTGGCAACAGAAAGGAATACAATACAAGGAACTCAATGAGCAAGAAAAAAATGAGCATTTTTCTAAAGAAACTCATTTGGATGTGCAGGGAACACACCCACCAATTTAGATCTTTAAAAGAAAAGTACAAAAGATGGAAGCAAAGACAGGTTACAGAAAATGACTATGAGTGTCAGGAATTCTTTTGAAAAACAGTTAATGGTGTCAAGGAAATTTAAGGTCAACAAAATCTGTGTGTTTAGTTATATTGAGAAGAAAGGGAGGATCAAAGAAGGAATGGGACCTTTTCCTGGAGTAGACAGGATGATAACTGACAACAGAGAGAACCTGCTTAATTTTTGTTTTGCTTCTGCTTTCACTACTAAGAGAAGATTCAAGGGAGTAGAGAGGGAAGAAGGTGATTGAGGAAAAAATCTTTTAGAGGAGATAGGATCAAGTGCACATGTATAGGGCTTGGGCTTGTCAAGGGGAAGGGCTCTCCCTCTGTCAGAGACTAGGGGAAAAAAAGGGAGTGGAAGAAACTGTCAAGGAGTTTCAAAATGAAACAAGAGAGAGAAGAGGAAGTACATTTTGAATGGCCTCAATTTTCTCAGTAGAGTAAGAGGCAAGGTCCTTGGCTCGGAGAAAGTTGGGAGAAGGAAGAGTGTGGGAAGAGGGAAGAGATATGGAATCGCTGCTGTGAGATCTTAAAAAGGAATAAATTAGGGGGAAATTAGGATTAGATTAAATTAGACTAAATAAGGAATTAATTAGGAAAAGGACTGCTCTCAGGGCTTAGCTCAGTGCCCAGCACATAGTAAATGTTTGATAAATGCTTGTTAACTGACTGTTGTGAGAGCCTACATGAGGTGGGATAGCATGAATTTGTAGTATCCTCTGTCAAAATAATTGTGAGACTTCCTCTGGCTGTATTTAGCAGCTCATGTGTAGGAATAGTATAAACAGATGGTGAGAATAATCCAGAGCCAATATTTGGCAAGAGATAAGTGGTAAAAGGACAAGGGCACTAAGATTTTGAGAGCAGAGGATGATGCAGAATTGAGATGACTAACTACTGGCTTGAGAGTAAAAAGGAAGAGAAATTAACTCAGAGATGGGTAAGATAAAAGTCGAGAAAAGAATTCCTGGAAACTAGGCATCGGAGGCAGCTCTAATGCCTTCTCTTTCTCTGGACTCAATGCTGGGACAAAATGAGGCACTCCCAAGTCATTGAACATTTAACATAAGGAGGTATACTTTGCCCTAACATAACAAGGATATGTAACAAGGATCCAGTGACTTCTCTGGATGTGGCTCCTCATCTCCATGGGGAGATGCATCTGGTCATCAGAGCAGGATATGGTGAAGGACGCGTTGACTCACATGGTCTTCAGAAATCCATCAAGTCTGAGGGGCCCCGACTGCTCACATCTAAGATGTGTGTATGTCAGACAGGTACCTGGGACAGCACCAGCTCCTTTTAAGGGAAGCTAGTCCCTCAGGACTAGAATCTGAACTCCCTGGCCCTCCTCTGTGATGGACACAAATTCTACTGGGAGATTTGCTTACTGTAAGACCCCATTGCAAATGGAATGAGGAAGGAAAAAGAAATCCCCTCCCCTGCTGCACTCTGGAAGAGGTGTCAAAGAAAAGGTAAAGAGTGATTTCTTCCCAAGAGTTGAGTTGTTCCTTCCCAGCTAGCTCTCTTTTCGATGGCCAGGGACAGCCCTCTTCCTCAGAACTTTCTCTTGCTCTTGAGAAGTCAACCAGGAGAGTGATTCTTCAGACAACCAATAATTTGATGCCCCAGAATTTTGCCCAGTTGGGTGAGGAATTCTTCAAATGTTCTAAAGAAGGAGGGAAGTAGAAGAAATTCTTTATACTTATTTCACCTTGACCAAAGTCTGAAAGGAAAAACCCGTTTATAGGGAGCAAATGGCACTGATCAAAGCCTGAAAGGTGTAAACCATTATATCATAGTAAGTTAGATTTAGAGCTAGAAGGAACCTGAGAAGTCAAGTACGACTCCTTCATTTTAGAGATGAGGAAACTTGAAAACTTGAACTGATTTGCCCAGGGTCACACAGCCAATGTGTGCATCCAAGGAAATTCTGCCTGATGTCAAACTTAGAACTCTATCTGCTATGCCCCACTGCCTTCCAAATATCTCAGTGACTCTGTTACCTTCTCCTATATCCTGTAATTTCATCAAGTGGGTTTTGTTGTTATTGTTGTTCAGTCATTTCAGTCATATCCAACTCTTTATGACCCCATTTGGGGTCTTCTTGGTAAAGATACTAAAGTGGTTTACCATTTCCCTCTCCAGCTCATTTTGCAGATGAATAAACTGAGGCAAACAGGGTTAAGTCCCTTGCCCAAGGGTCACACAGATAGTAAGTGTATGAGCCCAGATTTATACTCAAGTCTTCATGACTTCAGGCCCCAGTGCTCCATCAAATTCACCATCCAACTGCCCTATCAAGCTGGATAAGAGGATTCAATTCATCAGGGGTCCCCAATCATTTCCCTGCTACACTATGCATTTTGGAAAAGCAGTCCAGTCTGGCTAACAGAATCCAAAGGCAGTAGTCCCATCCTGTGGCTCCAAGTGACTGGTTGACTTCTCTCCTTCTTAAGTTACCCCATCAATTTAAATGAAAAAGACAGTAAGAGCCTCTCAGTAATAACTCCTCACATTTATATGATGCTTCAGGATTTGCAAAGTGCTTTCCTCACCACAAATCCAGAGTTTCTAGAGTGAGTACTGTGATCCACATTTTACAGATGGAAAAACTGAGGGCAGGGGTGTTAACTGACTATGGTCTCTGCTGGAACTCTGTCCAGACCTATTTCCACTATCCCATGCTGCCTGACTGTAGCTGTGGCTTGAAGAAAACAAGAGAATGTAGTTGATAATTCCATAAAATGATCATGAGCTCCTAGCACAGTATATGCACATGGGGAAGATTATGTGACTATGCAGGCTGAATCTAAATACAATGGCACTGTGATTTTTCTTTTCTTTTCAGAATAAGCATTTTGAGTCAAGACTTTCTCCAACAAGTATATCATTTCATCAGATTGACATGTAATCAATATGATCCATGGGGCTCCAGGCTCACCTGGACCCAGATTCATTGGTGGGGGTGGGGAGAAGCCCAAAGAGTAAGGTCAGACTTTTTTCTCTCTGGCTCTGGTCCTACTGTCATATTAATTCTGGGAAATTTTTAGAACAAAGATGAGTATGGCTAACATCTAGAATCTCTCCAAAATGTGAGTGACAGGGTCCCTTTTAAAAAGAGACTCAATGTACAATACGTATCAGGTAGAGGATGTCCTTTCATTTCCTATATCACAGAAAATGTGTAAAATGTAAAGAACTCGAAGGCATAAAAAAGAGGAGTAGAAAGCACACAACATCTCATTGAACAGGTTTTCATTTTTGCCTCGGTCCTATAATGCCCAAACAACTCACAAGTTCCTAACCTCTGGCCAGCTGGGGCTGGGGCCTCTAGACCAAAAACTCTTCACCTTTCTTATGTTGTTGCCTCTTTTGGTAGTCTGGAAAAGTTTATTGATCCCTTCTCAGAACTGTGTTTTTAAATGTATATTATATAATATATATCTAATTATATAGTAAATATATAATAAAGAATATAAAGAATAAAGTAAATGGATAATGCACATGCAGCAATTTAGAAATCATAATACACACATATACACATACAGAGATTTAGAAATTATAATTATATTGACAGTTATTAAAATATTTCCATAACAAGTTCAGGGACCCCAGTTTAAGAACCCCTTTTTTGGTCCTTCAGCTATAGAATATCTTAGTGACATCCATGCTCTCCTATAGGATCCTTACTGTTTCAGAAACCATTTCCCACTGAAGAGCTGGCATGCAACTCAGGGCCTGAGAAGATCTCAGCCTCCAAGGTTATATTGGCTTCTTGATAAACGTCACCATTGCCCCTGGATGGCAGGGGAGTGTGAAGAGAAATGTACCTTCCTCCCCCCTTCTACCTTTAGTGGAAGTCCAAGGAAGAAGCAGACAACCCTAAAAGACAGGACTGCCCATAAAGGAGCAAGTGTTTCCATTTCCAGAGATTTATAGACAAACTCTCCTGACTCAGGAGAGTCTACCCTCTTAACTCTAATGGCCAATCATCTTCTACACAATCCAAGTCACTGGGGAAAATGAGGAGTTGCTATGTCATTCCAACAAAGTGCATGCCCCCGAGAAAGACCCCTGAGTCCAGCTCAGGAAAGGTGCCCCTTTCTGACAAAGGCCCAGGCCCTACAATTTCAGCATGAATTCAGGGACTCATGTGATCAGGAAAGGCAACCATTGCAAAGTAGTTAGCCTTGGAACCATAAAGAGCTGAGTTCAAAACCAGCTTCTGACACATATTGCCAAGGGGACAATTCACTTAAGCTCTCAGTGATGAAGGCAACATTCTTAGAGAAAAGTGTTAACCTGCATTAGAAGGTGAAAGTTTCTTTATCCAGGGCTTCCCTCTACCAAAGAACCCACAAGTCCAGTCCCCATCTCTTCCCCTTGAACACCATACCTCCCATTTAATACATAAGCATTCACTGAGAGACACCATGATGCAATAGATAGAGGGGGGTCTTGGGATTTATATCCTACTTCTGACATTTTGGCTGAGTAACCATGAGCACAAATTGGCATCTCCTACTCCAAGCCCTCTAAGATTGCTGATGAGTCACTCTTCTGCAACAAGGTAGGAAGTTTCTTGATCAGGAATTCCCTAGATTGATGAAGTCACATGTCCTGAGTCATAATCAAAAAGCTTCCACTTGCTTTTCCTGCCCTAATTACAGTGAAAACTAAAACACAGGAAGGGTCCTGTGGCACCAAGTGAACTTTAAGACTAAATACATTTTTAAACTAAAATGGTCAGGTGTTATCCGTTGAAGGGGAGGGGAGAGGGGGGGGGGAGGAAGAGAGGGGGGGAGGGAGGGAGGGGGGGAGGACACAGAGGGGGAGGGAAGAGAGGAAGGAAGGAAGGAAGGGAGAGACAGAGAGAGAGAAGAGCTTATCTAAACTTAAACTCTAATTAGGATTGTCAGTCTTAAAATCTTTTTTTAAAATGGAACTATCAGAGAAAAGAAGATGGAGCTGAACTCTGGGTTCAGATTTAGATCTAGGTACAGGGCTGCTAGGTGACACAATGGATAAAACACCGGCCTTGGAATCAGGAGGACCTGAGATCAAATCTGGCCCCAGACACTTGACACTTACTAGCTGTGTGACCCTGGGAAAGTCACTTAACCATCACTGCCCTGCAAAAAAAAAAAAAAAAAAAAAAAGATTTAGATCTAGGTAAACATGGCCAAGAGAAGAGTTGTGGGGTTTTGTTTTCTTGTTTCATATTCTTTTCAGAGGCAGAGTGGCCATGGGGATAGAGGGCTGGAAATTGGAGTTATGGAGACCTGGGTTCAAATCCTACCTCAGATACAAGTTATATAACCATGGAAAAGTCACTTGATTTTTCTTAACTTCAATTTCCTCATCTATAAAATGGAAATAATAAAAGCTTTAGTACTCACCTCACAGTTAGTTTGGGGGTGTTTGTTGGAATTTTTATTTAAGGATCAAAAGAAATTATGTATGTATATAAATGTATGTATGTGTGTATATATATGTATATGGATGGATGGATGGATGTAAGTAACAAGTGGTATATAAATTCTATTATTTTGGGTTTTTGTTGTTTTTCTCCACCCCATCTGCCCCATCATGGGTAAAATGAAATGGGAATCCTTTCACAGTTATGCATCCTGCTTTAAACCATAAGGCAAACTTTGGACACATTTCTGAAGTCACGCAATGACTTGGTCCACACTCGTGTAATTCTTGCCACACCCCAGAGAGAACCCTGCTGGGAATGTGCAATCAGCCTAATCATGTTTTAGTAATCCTTGGCTGGGTCCTGTATTATTTTGTTTTTGACATTTAAAACTTTTATGAACTAAACTCTGAAAACTTATTTGCCTGCTTGAAAAAAAAATGTGCTTTTCCCCCTTTTTTCTTCTGCAGTTCAGATACAATCTAGTCACACTCTCCAAGGTGCAAAAACCTCTCTAAGCCTCTGTATTCCACCCCAAAAGAACAGAACGTGAACACTTTAAGATGTGCTAGGTGGCAAGAACAATTTGTATTTGGTCTTGGCATCCCTAGCGGCCTCAAACAACCCCTTGCACCATAGAAGACACCTGATAAATAATTAAATTAAACCAATTTCTCTCATTGTCAGTTCTCACCAAGTTTCTGAGTTAAAGGATTTTTCAAAGTCACTCGTTTTATTCTCTCTTGCTAGTTCTGTCTGGAGAAACTTTAAGGACAAGCCGGGTGCTTCCTGCTATCCCAAGCCAGAAAGGACCCACCATCCCAAGAGGAGAGAGGGAAGAACTTTCCAGAACAGCATCTGATGAGAAATAGCCATGGGCCATTGGTTGCAGAAATGTGCATTGAAGGAAGAGCCAGAATGAATACAGCATAAATATTTTAAGGACAACTATCATAGTTCATAAGAAAGATGCATTTATAAGCTGTGTGGTAGTAAGCCAGTACATATGGGTTTTTTTGGTAACTTCACATTCTCAACTCTAAACATAATACATTTTACCAAAAAAGTATTTGGAAATTCATGGCATATAAACATGTTTTGTAAATTGTAAGTTTGTGAGTTCCTGTGATCTCCACATAAAAAAATAGTGTAAATATATATTCTCAGTGGCTCATGTGATTGGGTTTGCTTTGTAGAAAGCTTCTTGATTTTGTTAAATTACTTCTCTCAAGTAATATAAAAGGTCAATATGCTTTGCTGGCTTTCATATCATAAAGATGTTCCAGGCTGGACTGGAAAAAAATTCATCTTGAAGATTGCCTTAATTAAAATTAATAGCTACTCAAAGTTATTTTGTGCATTTTGATTATGGTATATTTTGCATGGGCAGTTAAATGGCCACAGTGGATAGAGCACTAGCCCTGAAGTTGGGAGGACCTGAGTTCAAATCTCACCTCAGATACTTACTAGCTATGTGACCTTGGGCAAGTCACTCAACCCCAATTGCCTTAAACATTGGGGCTCTCTCCAGTCATCCTGATATGGCTCTCACCACTGGACCCAGATGGCTCTGAAGGAGAGTGAGATTGGTGACTTTGAACAGCCCTCTCTCATTTAAATCCAATTCATGTAGGTCGTGACATCACCTCAATGTCATGGTCTCCTCTGAGAACAAAGGACAAACAACAATATTTTGCATACATAATCATCTCATTTAAAACTTTATGGGGAGTTGGGGGCAGCTAGGTGGTACAGTGGATAAAGCACCAGCCCTGGATTCAGGAGGACCTGAGTTCAAATCCGGCCTCAGACATTTGACACTTACTAGCTGTGTAACCCTGGGCAAGTCACTTAACCCTCACTGCCCTGCAAAAACAAAACAAAACGAAACAAAACAAAAAAAACTTTATGAGGCACAGATTATAAGCATAATTATCCCCATTTTGCAAATGAGAAAACTAAGGTTTAGAAAAGTTAAGTGACTTTCCCAAGGTCATGTAGCTGATAAGGGAGGGTAGAGCCAGGGCCACAACCCAGGTCTCCAACCCTGAGGTCCTGCCTACTCTCTCTCTAGTTATTTAAAAGGAAGTCAATAAACTCCTTGTAATCAGAAATTGCTTAAGACTTAAACATGCACTTTCTTCTGAAAAGTAAGTACCTCCTAAGACGGTCAGTTTCTGGCTAATATCAAGTTAATCACTGTTGAATTTCCTCAACCAATTTTGTGTCTTTATTTTGTTATCACAGTATTTCCACCTATTGTCATTTTCAGATAGGAACACTTTTTTCCAGTATTGAATAGAGAGTATGAGTTGGAAAAGTAGATATCCTGGTTAAACAGAGGAGAATGAGCATTTCCCACACATTCCTCAGATAATGGATATCTTGCCCAATTCCTTCTCTCATTTCAAAATAAGAGACCCAAGCCACTCAAGACATCAACAAATTCTGGAGCCAAAGCTGGCAGCAGCAAATCTCCTCCCCACCAGCAAGTCGTTGCTGCGGTCATTTGTTCTCGCCTTTTATTGTTGTTTGGGGCTGTGTCATATGAGGGAGCATGGCAAGCACTAAGAGCCAGAAAGGTGACAGTAATTAAAGGGATGGGAAGATTAAGGGAATTCAGTGTATCTAAGCGGAAGAAAAAAAACAAAGGTGAAAGGACCAGCTGTGGTCCTGCTCCACAGAGGGAGAACTAGAGGAGATGGGAAGAAGCTGCAGTCCCATTCCAGTGCACGGAGCCAGCCTCAGGCTCTCACAGGCTACCACAGGGGAGGGCAAGTTCTGGCCACGACTATGAAATGGGACCAGGCCAAGGAACAGACTGTGTGTCTGCCATCTGAGGACATCAGAAAGTCTGGGCACCAGACGACTGGGCACAGGGAGATGGATTTTTTTTAAGCCACAGGAACTTAGGAAGATTGCCAATTAAGGCAAAAACAAGAGTGATCTGGACTGGTGGAGGAGATCCCTGAGCAATAAGATTCAAGCTTCTTGAAATACAAAGGATTTAGGCTAAACATTGGCCTTCTTCGTGCTAGAGGTTGTTACTGCGATAGACTATGGGATAAATGAGTTGGTTTCTGTAATCCCTTTCAGTGCCCAATACCTAGGATCTTCTGATTCTGCCTCATAGTATCACAGATATGGAGTTAGAAGCATCACTTAGTCCAATTCCCTTGTTTCTTGCCTGAGGACACTGAGGTACAGAGACTTAACCAAGCTCACACAGGTAACAAGAGGCAGAAGTAGAACTTGAGCCTGCGTTGTCTGATGCCAAATCCAGAACTCTTGCCACTGTACTATGAACTCAACAACAAGAGATAAGGAGTCACTAAGTAAAATGCCAGCAGGGCAGCCATGTGACCCAGTGGATAGAGTTCTAGGCCTGGAGTCAAGAAGATTCATCTTCCTGAATTCAAATCTGGCCTCAGACACTTCCTAGCTGTGTGACCCTGGGCAAGTCACTTAATCCTGTTTGCCTCAGTTTCCTTATCTGTAAAATGAGCTAAAGAAGGAAATGGCAAACCAATATCCTTGCCAAGAAAACCCCAAATGGGGTCATGAAGAGTCAGACATGACTGAAATAACTGAACAACATAAAATTCTAACTTCTGGCTTCTCACAATATTCTACTCCAGTCTTTTTTGTCCCATACCTCACTCAACGCACTACAGTTCCAGAGCTATTAGAATTGAATAGGGGGCAACTAGGTGGCGCAGTGGATAGAGCACCAGCCTTGGAGTCAGGAGTACCTGAGTTCAAATCCAGCCTCAGACACTTAACACTTACTAGCTGTGTGACCCTGGGCAAGTCACTTAACCCCAATTGTCTCACTTTAAAAAAAAAAGAATTGAATAGACTCAGGGGCAGCTAGGTAGGTGGTGCAGTAGATAAAGCACCGACTTTGGCTTCAGGAGGACTTGAGTTCAAATCCGGCCTCAGACGCTTGACACTCACTAGCTGTGTGACCCTGGGCAAGTCACTTAACTCCCATTGCCCCACAAAACAAAAAAGAATTGAATAGACTCCTACATTAAAAACAAACCTTGTGCACAGCAATTTGGCATCTCAAATACCTGTTGGTGAATTAAAATAATCCTTCAGATAGATGCTAAATTTAAAGTGGGATCCAAGGCATACTGAATTGAAGGACAAAGACTGGAAGAGGAAGAAGCATAAAATTTCCTCCAGTGTAAATTTGTTGTCTTTATTATTCTGTTAAGAACTTCTCATGTAATCAGATTGTTGCTTTCTTCAGAAGACTCAATTTCTATTCATTACAGTGGCATTCAGGCTTCCCGCTTCAGAGGATCTTAGGATTGCTGCTTTATGTTCCCAGTTTAGTAATCAGAATGTTACAGAATATGTAACATTCTCTCCAGGATATTCTCCCAATTTACACTTGCACTAGGAAGTTGGGTCCCCAGAGGGGAGCTCCTCTCCCATTATAAGGAGGCCCCTCTACAGGCAGATCTCTTGAACTTGAACTGAAATTCACCCAAGCTATTTGCAGCCACCAGAGTCATAGCCAATCCATTTATTGAGCTAATCCTGCTACTCACACCTCTTGACCCAATCAGAGGGACACTTCCACTCCACAAAAGGATGAGGGGATAGACACATCTTTTACAGTTAGTTTAACACTTTATTGACACCTTCTGATTATGTTGTGGCCTTTCTGTCACTATGCCAACTTTTGTGGGGGATAAGATACCACTCCCTTTCATATGGTATATGACTGTGGACCCAGGATTCCTCTCTCTGCCCAGCCAATGAATATAAAGGCCATTAACTCAGCATCCTAACTAACTGATATTACTGTCAAATAGAGCAAATACTGGGTTTTCTCTCATTGAAATAAAATATAAAATCTCACACTCGCTGAAATTCAGCAAAGATTTGTTGAACACCTACTATGTACCAAACAGTGTGCTAGCCACTGGGGATGCAATGACAAAAATGAAACACTGCCTGCCCTCCAAGAGCTTTCATTCTTCATGCTTCCATAGGAATTTACAATTTACAAAGTGCTTTCTTTTCAATAACTAGTGAGATAGATAGCATGAGTATTTTTCAGGTGAGGAAATAGACCTAGAGAAATGACTTGGCCAAAGCCACACAGCTAAAAGGCACAGGGAGTTGGTATTCAAACCTAGTTCTTTTCTGATTGTGAGTGCAGGGCTCTTTTTAGCCAGGGGTGCATTGGTTGTGTAATGGGTGATCCTCATGCCTTGGAAACAAGCCAGAATGCAATGCTTCCCACCCTGTTGATTAGGGGTCACATCCTGCTCCCTGGTGGGAAGGGAGCCGGGTTCTGTTGAGAATGCTTCTCATGAAGGGAAATGCTTATTCTGCTCTGTTTCACCAGGATAGAGGATTTTCCTTGGAGATAAACACTGGCACGTTGCCATAACAGTAGCCTGCATTTCTATAGGACCTTACAGCCTGCAAAGCACATTCTTCCCATCATCTCAGGGAGGGAGGTATTATAAACATTCTTGTCTTACAGATGAGGAAACAGACTAAGAAAGTTGAAAGAACTTGTCTCAAAACAGATGGCTAACGTTAAGAGGTGACTGAGCCAAGTTGTGCCCTCTTCTCCTAGCTAGCTGGTTTCTCTCTGCTTGCTCACAGTAATGACAGACAAATGCAACCAACCCACTACTAGGCTACTTTCATGTATACTAGATGTGATGATAGCATTTGTGATGATGATGATGATTATAAAAGAGTACACTGCCCCCCCCTCCATATCCTGCGGCACCTCATACCACAGCCCCAAGCCATTTGGAGTGCACAAAATTTGGAGCATAAAATATCTTCCCTTCTGCCCACCCCATCTCCTCCCCAAATCCCTCACCTCACCCTAAAGCCACCAGTATGGAGCCCATGCCCCATTCCCAACACCATATGAAACCCTCCAGAAATATCTTCCTTACACAGAAATCCTCCTTACCCTGTCCTGGAGGCAACTCAGCTGAGAAGAACATTTGCTTGCTGGCACTAGGGCCATCTTATTCCAGTGCCAATCAGGATTAGAACACACTGTGATTTTAAATCAGGTGAGATCAGGTTGCAATCAACAGTGAGGGCAGAATAGTTCTCATAAAACAAGAGATTATTACCTCCTACCCACCTTCACTCCCAGACAAAGCTCCAGTCAACCTTAACCCTCATTTGAGTAGCCTGTAGTCAGCTTAATAATGAAAACGGCAATTAAGCACTTTTCCCCTCTGAAGTGGAATGTTATTTTCATTGTTTTTCTGTTTATCTTAGTCTTCATCACCAGGTCCAAGGGCACATGATAGATTTTTTTCTTTTTTTTTTTATGGGGCAATGGGGTTAAGTGACTTGCCCAGGGTCACACAACCAGTAAGTGTCAAGTGTCTGAGGCCGGATTTGAACTCAGGAACTCCTGAATCCAGGGCCAGTGCTTTATCCACTGCGCCACCTAGCCGCCCCACATGATAGATTTTTAAACATGATACACTATTCCCTGTCAAAGTAAGGCTCCATGATGCTTTGTGGACTGAGTCTGCAAAGTCACAGGTACTTAAAAATTCCCTTGTTTTCCAAAGTGGGGTTGCCTTGGGCATTTGTGGAAAATGTCAAAGGATACCAGGGCTTTTCACTAAACTCACTGAGGTCCAGGTTAGGTGCATTAACTCATTCCCAAAGTCACTTGGACTAAGATTCTCCCAAGATTTAGCTTCAGTGCCTTTTTTTTTTTTTTGCATGGCAGTAGGGGTTAAGTGACTTGCCCAGGGTCACACAGCTAGTAAGTGTCAAGTGTCTGAGGCTGGATTTGAACTCAGGTACTCCTGAATCCTGGGCTGGTGCTTTATCCACTGCGCCACCTAGCTGCCCTCAGTGCATTTTGCAAAGACCTTCGTTCTCCTGGAACTGAGACAATATGAATAGATTTCTGTGCACCCAGCTTGGGACTTCTAGCTCTAAAGAGGCACAGCTTCCTTCTTGGGACAGATTTAGAAAATCCCCACCAAGTTGCAAATGAAAAATCCAGTCCTTTTTCAAAAAATAAGCACAATCTTTAATTCTGCTGCTGTGCCTCAAATTCAAGATGGGCAAGATTATGTTCCCTTGGGAAAGTATATGGTCATTCTTCAGGTGCTCTTTGAAAATCAGCCCTGAGACACTGGGTTTAATTGGCAAAACTAATGTTTCAGGAGGAGGAAGAGGAATTGTCCTTTAGTTATTCACTCATTTCTGACTTTTCATAACCTCAGTTGGGTGGTTTCCTTGGCAAAGATAATTGGAGTAGTTTACCATTTCCTTCTCCAGCTCATTTTAGAGATGAGGACACTGAGGCAAACAGGGTTAAATGACTTGTCCAGGGTCACACAGCTAGTAAGTTTCAGCAGTAAGAATTGAGCAATTCAGCGTTTTTGCTCTGCTTCTGGTAAGAACTGTCAAGCTCAGACTCAAAGCTAACTATTAAGAAAGTAGAAAGTGAGTCTGGCACAATGTTGCTAGAGTGACTAACTGACTTTGGGAATGAAAATGATACTTTAAAATCAATAAACCTTATCTGGACCTCAAGCTCCTGAGGCATGGATGCACAAGCCCATAGACATTGGCGCCAGGACTGTGAAGTCCCACTGTCTCATTCCTGAAAATAAAGTTTGCATTTCTATTAGAACTATAATTTTTTCAACACAAATCCTGTCTTGGCCTGACCCTAGTCTGAGGACAGCTGTGTGCTCATCTGGGTAGCTGATCTCTTGCCAAAGCAACCCCCGGAGACCGAAGGCCAGGAAATCAGTAAACAACTTTTACCAAAAGTTGTGAGGGTTTCCGTTCAGATTTCTGGACAAGCACAAAGCGGATTCACAGGCATAGACAATTTTCTAAGCCAATGCTTGGGGAGTAACAGGAAATAATTTACTGGTATCTGAGTCCTTAGTGAGAATTTTTTTAAGTGATTATTAAATTACCCTGAACATGCTAAATGCGTATGACAGGCTCCAACTTCTTTGCCTTGAAATTAAGCAGGAGATCTGATACTTTTTTGTGAAATCTGTGAGATTAGCTGCAGCTTAGAACAAATCAGTTCTAACATAATTCACAGCTGTGCAGTGCTGTCTTTACAATAACTCCCAGTTAAGGAATATTATTCCCATTTTACAGATGGGAAAACAAGCCCTGAGAGGTTAAATAAGCTGCCCTTGGCTGTGTAGTTAGTAAGTATCTGGGGCAGGAGGAATGATTGAAATAGAAAAAATACAGATTTCCTGATTTTAGCTTCTGCTCTCCACTCACTCGATCACACTATCTCCCACAAGGATGAAGACATAAAATTCCTATACATCGTTGTTGTTCCTGTTGTTCAGTCATTTCTGTCATGTCTGACTCTTTATGACCCCAATTGGGGCTTTCTTGGAAATAATACTAGAGTGGTTTGTCATTTCTTTCTCCAGCTCATTTGATAGATGAGGAAACTGAGGCAAAGATGGTTAAGTGACTTGTCCAGGGTCACACAGCTAGTAAGTATCAGAGGTTGTATTTGAACTCAGGGAGATGCGTCTCCCTGACTCCAGGCCCAGTACTCTATCCACTGAGCCACCTAGGCTCTACATCACTTAAATGCAAAGGAGTCAATACAAGCAATGCTTATGAGCTGAAAAGGGCTAGTTTTAACCAGATATATAATAGTATGTGGTATGAGATTTTTTTTAACAAATGGAGACTTTTCAGCAATCTATTGCTTATCCTTTTAGCACTCATATCTACCCTGCTCCTAGTTCAACAGTATTTAAAGATAGAAGGCCCCTAAAGAATTATTTAGGCCTGTACTTCCAAACCATTGGCTCTAAATTTCCAAAACTAGTATACCTTTATAATGTAAAAAAAAAAAAAAAAGCTTTTGTCAATCCCCACATGACAGTAGCAGTACCATCAGTACAGATTATGATTAAGAAAATACATGAAGGGGCAGCTAGATGGCACAGTGGATGGAGCACCGGCCCTGGAGTCAGGAGTACCTGAGTTCAAATCCGGCCTCAGACACTTGACACTTACTAGCTGTGTGACCCTGGGCAAGTCACTTAACCCCAATTGCCTCACTAAAAAAAAAAAAAAAAAGAAAAGAAAAGAAAATACATGAGGGGCAGCTAGGTGGTGCAGTGGAGATAGAGCACCAGCCCTGGATTCAGAAGGACCTGAGTTCAAATCCAGCCTCAGACACTTAATACTTACTAGCTGTGTGACCCTGGGCAAGTCACTTAACCCCCACTGCCCCACAAAAAAAAAAATGTGATGTTGAAAATAATGACTATATCACATCACCTTTAATTGTGGGGGGCAGCTAGGTGGTACAGTGGATAGAGCACTGGCCCTGGACTCAGGAGGACCCGAGTTCAAATCCAGCCTCAGACACATGACACTTACTAGCTGTGTGACCCTGGGCAAGTCACTTAATCCCAATTGCCTCACCAAAAAAAAAAAAAAAAAAAAAAGAAAATACATGACAAAAAATGAATTCAATAACACTTTTAGTTTATGTTTTATTCATCATAAGAGCACCTTCACACATTTGAAAAATAATAGTATTTTCCTGTGTGAGACAAACTATATACACACTGTACAGAGGGTTTGTTTGCATGTTTGAAGATCCACAGAGCTCCTCCATGGGTTGGGAAGCACTGATTTAGTCTATTCCCACCCCAATTTTACAAACGAATAAATTTGAGTTCCAGAGAGACAAACACACTTTGCCTAAGCTCAGGCAAGTGACAAATAGCAGAAAAGGGATTTGAATTTAACCTTTCTGACTCCAAATCCAGTAATCTTTTCACTTCAAAAAGCTGACTCTCAGGATTTCCAGTCACATTTACCACATCAAGAGAGAAAGAGCAGATCATAAGATCATAGATTTAGAGATAGAAGGGGCATTAAAGGCCACCTAGTCCAACCCTCTCTTTTTAGAGTTAAGTATATTGAATCCTTGGGCACCTAGGTGATGCACTAGATAGAATGCCAAGCTTGGAGTCAGGAAGACTCATCTCCCTGAGTTCAAATCCAGCCTCAAACACTAGCTGTGTGACCCTGGACTAGTCAATTAATTCTGTCTCAGTTTCCTCACTTGTAAAATGAGCTGGAGAAGGAAATGGCAAACCACTCCAGTATCTTTGCTAAGAAGGCCCCAAATGAGGTCACTAAAGAATCAGCCAAAACTGAAAAATGGCTGAACAACAACAATATTGAATCCTGGAGAAGAGAGTGATTTATCTATCATCACATAGGTAGTAAGATTCAGAGGTGAGATTTGAACCTGGTACTTCTGACTCCAGAGCCATTGTTCTTTCTCTTTGGAGGGGGTGGGGGGGAGCACCTACATAGATAGAAGAAAAAAGTAGAGAGGGAAGGTGAAAAAGAGGGAAAGAGGAAGGATAGGAGGAGAAGGAGAATTTGAATGGACCTTCCAAGAGAATTGTTTCAGTTGTGTCTGACTCTTTGTAACCCCACTTGGCATTTTCTTGTCAAAAATACTGGAGTGGTTGACTGTTTCTTTCTCCAGTTCATTTTCTAGTTGAAGAAACTTGGGCAAATAGAGTTAAGTAACTTGCCCAGGGTCACACAGTTAGTAATGTCTAGGGCCAGATTTGACTTCCTACCTATCCACTGTGCCAGTGCACTTCCAAGAGAATATAGAACGCCAGCCAGCGTCCCATAAGGTGGCACAAAAGAAAGTTGTTATCCACCTAGACCATGATCCTTAAAGGACGGGGTATTAGGGGGGAAAGTAGAATTTCATCTTTTATTCTAGAGAGTTGTTTTGTACAGTGAATGAGCCAAGGCAAAGAACAATACGAAAGAAAGAGTTATTTAATTTATTGCCTAGCACTTAAGACATTCCTTTAAAATCTCATCAATAAGAGCTGAGGATTTCCATTTGGCACAGATGCCCTTGTGACATCCTTTACTCCTGTTCTTCTTCAAAGTTCCTATTTGGTTAAACATCACAGCCTGATCACATCCTCTCTATACTTTTCCACTGATCTCTATCTCAATCATATTTAGCTCTTCAGAGGCAGTGGGGGTTCCAGGACTTGTTGCCATCCACTGGTAAACATGCCTGTATTGAAAAGATGGATCTTTTATGTTATGGGAAGCTCAGTTTCAATAAAAATCCTTTGCAATTTCCTGAAAGTAATCCAGCCTGGTATTCTCCATTTCTACTCTAGGTCTGGCTCATTGTTTATCTGTACTGTCTGTCTTAGATACACATATTGTTGAACAAGCTCCAAAGGATATCCATTCCAGTTGTGTGTTGAAATCTGAGCAACAGACATTCTTTATCCATTTGGTCTTTCCTATATGGATGGATTAGCCAAACTCTTTTGATATCTCTTTCAGAAGCTCTGTACTGTCTTGTGGCTTAATGCAACCAACACAGTATCATATATAAACAGAAGCATATGAAGGACTCACCATCCATAGGAAATTCCTCCTGGATCCAGTGTCTACACTGGATCTTTTCCATGACAATGGCAAATACTTTGGGAGAGCATATATCTCTCTGCTTTATGCTTCATCTGGTGTTCATTGTCAGAAGGTCATTGAACAGGGTTCTTTCTGATGGCATATCTTTCAAGTAATCTTAAATGATCTTGATATATGGTTAGTACACACCTTGTAAGAGAGCCTGTAACGGGGTGTTTGTTCTGCTGAGTGCTTTCCATAATAAACAAATAACCAACAAAATAAGATTTTACAGTATCTATATTTAGTCTATTGTGAGATGGTAAAGATGTAGTCCATTGTAAAATATGATTTCCCAAAAGCCCGATTGCTACCTACTAATACATGCATTGAGGGGGCCCTCAACTGACATATAGATTACTTTCATAAAGATTTTATATTCATGGAAGAGTATACATATACATCTATAACAATTGATGTTTTCTTAATCACCTCTTTTTAAAAAGTCAGTAATGTTCGGAGATTTTCCCCACACCTTTGGAATGGAAATAGATACCTTGAAAATTGGTTCATCAGTGGTAGTTATCACTTCTAACATGGGTCTCCTTTACATATTCATCTAATCTAGTTGCGTTTCCCATCTTTGCTTTATTTAGTAACATTTCTACCTCCTCTATAAACACCTCATGTTAAGGTTCAAGTATGGTGGCTCTGCCATCCTTTGTGGAGAAAACAATTTGTTACATTAAATTCTACAAATTTCTGTTTTATTATAGTCCCCTTTCTGTTTTCATCCTTGAATGCCCTTGGGATGACTTTGCTTACTTGGGTAACTTGCTCAACTTTCTTTAAACTGCTTTTATCCTCTACTCCTTTGTAAGCATCATGCTGCTTTGTAATATTTTACATAGGGATTTATAGCCTAACTCAGTATTTCCTTTGACAGATATCTTTATCTGGCAAGTAAGTAAAATGTTGGAGATTGCTAGGCTCTTTTGTCTACTCATAGCAATTAATTTACATTTGTTTAATTTCTAGATGAAATTCTTATAGTTGGTGTTGATATTTCTATTATCCATTTCCCTTTTTTAAAAATTTTCAATAGCTTGTTTAAATAATTTAGGGTTAATCTTTTGTAATTGTACACCATATTTTTTCTCATTACTATTCTTTCTTCTTGGTTATTATAAATTGTGATCTTAGTTCTGACAAATCAGTGGTCTGACTGTGTACAGACAGCTGACTTGGTGATAATTTTTATTTCTATAATAAGTTTTTTCTTGTCTGTCAAAATGGAATCAGTCTCATTCTTTGTGATGGGACTTGGTACTCACCATGTTTCATACCTACCAATTCTTTTTTCTCTCTCTTTTTTTTAAAGTGTTCATAATATGACAGCATCTGTCTTCTGTATAATGTATAACTGTTTGGCCTCTCTCATTTATTTCTTCCCCATTTACTTTCCCATTTAGTTCTCCTCATCCTTGCCTTTTCCCACCTTTAAATTGAAGAATCTGAACACATGTTGATTTATGATTTGGAGCAAGTTCTTCAAAGAGAGTCTCTCACATTTTGTTTCAACAACTAAATGAAATAGCAAATATACAGTACCTTGCAAACCTTAAGGCACTATATAAATATTAGCTATTATCATTATTATAAGCTTTAATTCTTTTCATGGTGGTATTTTTGTAAATACTTGTCATCAGGACTATAATACCTCATATCCAAACATCCCGTGGAATAATATCTCTTATAGCTTTGAGGAGTATGGTACTCTGCCAACTCTTTTCTTTGCCTCTCCAAGGAGTGCCTAAGAGTAATCCTCCCATCAAACTGCAGCTTCTTTCTTTCTTCTGGTTTCATTGATAACAAGAATATCAAGACTGATATGATTTACTTCCTCCACCAATATGTACATTCATTGGTCACTGGACAAGGATCTCACATTTAGAATGCCAACACTCAAATTAAAATCTATCTAAAGAGTATGTGATTCTTATCATGCCATACTTAGCACTCTGTCACCATCACTGCAAAAATAGGAGGGAGACACACAGGACTGGGGGCCATTTTTATATTGGGACCATCACTAAATATAGAAATACAGAAAAACAAAGTAATAATAAAAGCTAATCTAAGGTAACTCCTCCTTCTCCTGCCCTCTCAGGTATGATATAGATCACCTTTTAAAACTCAAAGACAGCATGTTGTGGGAACACATCTTTCTAAAAACAATATTACAGTGTTCCTATCTGCCAAACGAGAAAAATTACAAGTTGTCCCTTTACTATATGGTGTACATGAGAGGATTAGATCTGCGTGGCCATAAGCAAATCACATTACTTCTCTGGGTTAATCTTTTTCCTTTCCTTAACTTTAAAATGAAAGGGTTAACCAATACAATTACAAAACATTATCTACTGAAATAAAGGAAGACTGAAATAATTGGGAAAATACTCAATGTTCTTGGTTGATTCATGCCAATATGATAAGATTGATGTTTCCTATATTAATTTATAAATAGCACAATCTCTGCCAAATTACCAAGAGGATACTTTATATGAATAGACAAATTAGTGCAGCTCAGAGGAAGATAGACATCTCCAGCCTCTCCTACCTCCTTAATTCCTGCCAGGAGGGGAAGCAAGAGGTTAGGTCCTGAGGCTACCCTACTCTCCTCAAAGAGAAAAATTTAATAAAAAACAATCTCCTGCCCCTACCCCAACCATACCCCCATGTTCCACCAACATTGTAAGACTAGGGCAGTGGGGATGAGAAGGGGATAATAACAAAGCAGCCTGTTCACTGCAGTCTAAAGAAAGCAGGCAGATAATTACGTGCCCCTGGGTCATGTGATGTCTTCATGAATTACCCATTAGTTTTCCTCTCCCTCCCAAGTAGCCAGATGGGCAGATCTCTGTGTCCAGGTATTGCCTATTCCCTTCTTCTTGCCACTGACCAATCCTCAGGTAGAAGTGTGAATGACTATGCAGATATGGCAGGATAGGAGAAAAAGAGAGAGGCCTGTATAGCTTAATCTGGAAATCAGTCCCTATGGATTGAAGAGTTATCATCCTACAGACCAGACCCAGGGGTAACTATTGTAGGAATGTAAAAATAAATGACATCATGAAAATGTTCCCTTTCTTATAACACCTTAAATGTAATCTTAATTCTTACATGAAAAAGGCATTAGTTCAGAAATATATTTAATATTGATTATGCATATATAACCTATATCAGATTGCTTTCTGTCTTGGGGAGGGGAAAGGGTAGGGAGGGAGGGAGAAAAATTGGGAATTATAAATCTTATGAAAATGTTGAAAACTATTTTTACATGTAACTGGGAATTATTAAAATACTTTTATGATAAAAAACAAAAAAACAAAAAAGGCATTAGTTGACAAATGTAACTTTTCTTAGTGAACAATTCTATAATGATGAAATTATGTTCAACATATTAAACTTAGTTCTATTTACCATTTGAAAACCAGATTATTTTAAAATTTTATTTGAATAGAATTTAACTCTTTTTTGTTACTAAGACAAATATATTTTTCTCTTTCTGCATCTTCCTGGGAATTTTAACAACCTAACTACAAAGAACAGTGGCCGGTTTGCCATTAAATCTATCCTGTTGGTTTAATTCTTTAGTCTTATGACAGTTTTTAAGAGAAAATGAATAGTGTGAAAATTGAGCATGATTATATGGATTTTGAAAGCACATTATGAGTAAAACATTAGACCTATAATTCAAAAATTAAAAGTAGATATTAAGTACTTCCTTTCTGTATTAGGCATGGTCTATTTTTTTTATTGAATAGAATTTTATTTTCCAAAATATATGTATAAACAAATTTTAACATTAATTTTTTAAAAATTTGTGTTCCAATTTCTCTTCCTCCTCCATTCCCACCCCCTACCCCCTAGAACTCAAGCATTTCAAAATAAGTTATACATGAGTAGTCATGGAAAACATTCCCACATTAGCTAGGTTGTGAGAGAAAACAGTCAAAAAAAACCCCAAAACTTCAGATTGAGGAATTGTCAGAGGAAAAAAATTTTTTTTTAAATGTGTTTCCAGGGGCAGCTAGGTGGCACAGTGGACAGAGCACCAGCCCTGGATTCAGGAGACATGATCTATTTTTTTTTAATTTATTTATTTTTATTTTTTTTATTTTTTTGCAGGGCAATAAGGGTTAAGTGACCTGCCCAGGATCACACAGCTAGTAAGTGTCAAGTGTCTGAGGCCAGATTTGAACTCAGGTCTTCCTGAATCCAGGGCCGGTGCTGTATCCACTGGGCCACCTAGCTGCCCCTTAGGCATGGTCTAAAAGCAAAGTCTTGGGGATTTCATTTCCCATGAGGCTTAAAACTCAGAGAAAATCCCTCATTGGGAGAAAGTCCCTGGACTACATTTCAGAGAAAGCTATTAACTTAACCTCAGAGCTGAGAAGTCCTTGGGGAGGCCCTGGGAATTGGGAGGTTTAGAGTGGCCAAAGGTAGTCATGAGTGGAAAACCAAGGCTGTGGCTTGAACAGAAAGATTGAAAAGGAGCCTTCTGAGTGGTAGAGCCATGGTATCCCTAAACACAGGAGTATACCTAGAAATCTGATAATAATAATGACAATAATAATATGCATACTGATACCTTAAGGTTTGCAAAGCATTTTACATATTATCTCATCAGAACAACCCAACTACACTAGATACTACTATCATCCCCATTTTTAGAAGAGAAAGCTGAGGGAAACAGTGGTTAAATGATTTGCCCAAGATCACACAGCTAGGAAGTATCTGAGGCAGAATTCAAATTAGGGTGAGGGGTAGTAGCAATTCTCCATTCTGTTTCAAGAAGCCACAGTTTTTCTCTACTCTGCCCTAAGAGGATTCCACAGATAACCAGGGAGCATAGGGCACTGCCCTCTTCAGTCTTATTACTGAACTATGAGTTTTAAAACAATTCTGACCTCTTTGTATCAAAGGGATTAAATGGGATGTTTGGATTATAATTCTCGTGGAATTTGTAAAGGGGGGGAAGGAGAGAGGTTGTACTTACCAGTCTACAGAGACAGAATAATGCTACTCCTTGTTTCTCTCTTGTTATTTATATGTTTTTATGTTTTAATTTTGTTTGCTATTGCATTTGTGGCTTTCACATGAGCTGAGGGGAAAAAAAAGTGTTATATAATGGTGGGGACTCAGGCTATCATTTGGAAAACTCATTATTCCAAACGGTCAATACTAGGGAATCTAGAGCCAGAGTTCTTAGGGGCCCAGCTTTACATATTATGCTTTAAAATACCACAAAAAGTTGAGTATTTTGTTTGGGTTATTTTTAGAAATTCTGAAGTCAAACCAAATTTTCATATTAAAAACACCTTATTCAACTCTCCCAAAAGAACTTATTCAACTCAAATTGTATAAGGGGTCAATCTACAGAGGTATCAAAAATATCTCTATTGCTGAAGTGGACATCAACTGGGAGAAACTCAAAAGGGAGAAAAGATTCAAGATTGGGGCTGAGGAAATGAAAAATGGAAAGAGCTGTAAATAAGTAATTTTAAGGACCTTTATTTACTCTCTTCTTTTTTGAGTTCTCTCCTTCCATGCCTTTCCTACCTCCAAATACTTCACAATTATTTAAAACTCAAAACTATTTAAATTCATTTTTGAGATTTACTTTTTCTTAGAGGAGATTTACTCTTTATTACCTATTTTTCATCCATTATCTCTTTTCTGACTCAATAACCTTGCAAAGTAGATGTGTCAGGATTATCATTCCCTATATATATGAAAACAAGACTGAGGAAGGGACTTTACCGAAGTCACATCATTAAGTATACAGCAGGATTCAAACTTGGAACTAGCAGATACTGAGTCTTGCTCTCTATCTATTACATTGCCTCCTTTCTACCTCCAAATGAAAATCTGAGCCCAAATTCTCCAGTATGTATCAGTAAAAAACACAAAACCTACAAATCTCAAAAATTCCCCCCAGGTTATCATTTTAATTTTATCATTTGCTAACTATTGATACCAGTGCTATCCCAATGAGCCAGTAAAACTGGATTCCTTCACCCTGTGATTTGCTGCCATTGTGGCAAAGCAGCCTGGGTTCCCACTGAGACCTGATATTGAAGGGTAAAAAAATGGTTTTGGCTGCAGCTGGATCCAAAGGGGGAAATTCCATTTAATTTAGTGAAAGCTTTTAAATGGGTAGTGAGGACAATATTTCATTTAGCAAGAGAATTTTCAGGACAGATTCGAAAGGAAAGAGAGGAGGCTTTCTGAGTGCAGTTCAATGGGAAGAACCTATTCAGGGCAGAGGGTTCAGAGGTGGATGAGACTGAAGTGAGAGGGAGAGGAGGCAGAAAATGGTCCCAGGCTGCAACAGGGAAGGATTGTTGTTGATCCTTCATTTTCGAAAAGGACCAGTGACACCAGGAGGGTGATGTCTTGACTTGCAAGTGAATTGGATTTAAATAAGTCAGAGCTGTACAAAGTCATCAGTCCCACTGACATAAATCAGGACAACTGACTATGACCCCAGATGCAGTGGGAGACCTTGGCCTTTTTAAGCTAAGGTCTTTCCCAGGTCCCAGTTTGACTGAGATAACACCTATTCAGTGACTGAAGGCTAGGTAAGAACTGAGGCAAAAGATGACTTAGTTTGCCTTCACAAAAGAATCAATCCGGGAGGGGAAGACCTTCAGAGTTTCTCAACAGGGAAGGAAGAGACACAGAGGAGGAGAAGCAAATGGTCTGGTAGAGGACCTGAACCATAGAAATAGGATACTTTCAGTTTAATTCTGAGAGAAAATCATCGAGGATTCTAAAAAAGAAGTGGCTGAGGACAAAGGGGACAACTAGATGGCACAGTGGATGGAGAGATAGCCCTGGAGTCAGGAGGACCTGAGTTCAAGTCTGACCTCAGACCTTCACTAGTTGTGTGACCCTGAGCAAGTCACTTGACTTTGTTTATCTCCATTCCCTTATCTGTAAAATAAGCCTTTGTTGTTCAATTGACAGAGCTGAAAAGTGGCTGAACAACAAATCACCTTCAGTACATGAAGCAATTCTCGAGACTATAAAGCTGCCCAGGTGAAGGATGATCTAATTTGTAGAAGAAACTTCCTAATAAATAAATAAAAAGTTTCCCGTAACAATGGAATCCCACATTCAGGTCTTATCCCTATCTTACATGCCAGAAATATTCTGGGAGAATTTCCACACCCCTCTGGGCTATCTCCATGCTTCTCTGACATCCACGGGATTTCAGCCAACTCTCCAGTGTCTTGAAAAAACAACAATACTAGGGCATCTAGGTGGCAAAGATGATAAAGCAACCAGCCCTGGAGTCAGGAGGACCTGACACTGACTGGCTGTGTGACTTCAACCCCAACTGTCTCAAATAGATAAATAGGTAGATAGACAGACAAACAGACAAACAGACAGACAGACAGACAGACAGACAGACAGACAGACAGACAGACAGACAGATAGATAGATAGATAGATAGATAGATAGATAGATAGATAGATAGATAGATAGATAGATAGATATAGATAAAAGACCAGCTAGTCCTGTCATTGCTTCCCATCAGGTTCACAGGAGAGTTCTGTGGATGAAGCGCATTAGAATCCTTAATGCTGGTTAACTTCTCTGTTACATCTTGTCCTGTTCTTCCCCTCTCTCTCTCTCTCTCTCTCTCTCTCTCTCTCTCTCTCTCTCTCTCTCTCTCACACACACACACACACACACACACACACACACACCAATAAAATATGGGAAGTGTCTTCCTCTCTGAGTGGTGGGAGAAAAGCCAATTCCCAAGTGACTGATAATGAGTTCAGAGCAAAGGGGAGAAGTGTGACCGGCGCTCACTGCTCAGAATGCCTGGAAAGAGCCTTCTCTAAATGGCAGATTTTCTTAGACTCCTGGAAACACTTCTACCTTTCAAATGGAGAGAAATAAACTAGATTCAGGGAAGAGTCTTTGCCTAGAGAATGTGGAATAAGAAGCATGAGGTAGGGTGTAAGAAAGGAATCTTAAGACTGCACAGAATCAAATTGATTTCTTCCAAACTGTCTAAAAGCCACACTGAACTTTTTCTGCTTTGTCATTGCCTCTAAGGTCTGGCTCTCTGACAAGCACTGTAGTTATTTGTGTTGGCAGGACATCAGTTTGATCAAAAGACATGACATTGTTCCCCTGGGCTCTACAGAAGAGATTATCAAATCCAGTCTCTAATGCTCCCTCCCTAGGCTCACACTATGGGCCCTTTCTGAGTGCTTCCCCAGCCCCAGGGGCTTCATGCCTTTGTCTTAAAATTTTAATGGAAATCCCCAAAGTTGCAGGCTATAATTTACTTAAATACCTTGTACAAGTAGCTGTCAGTACTGTCAAATCATAGAATTTTAAATCTGGAAAACAGGTTTGCTGATAAAAGTTTAGCAATTGGCTCTCTGTATACAGGACACACTTTCAAATTAACACTTTCTTCATTACTTTCTTGAGTCTAGACCAGAGCTTCTTGGGGCCCGGCCCATAGTGTGAGCCAAATTTTTTGCAACCCCCACATTCAGTTATGCAACCTCATATGGGGTTGTGACCCATAGTTTAAGAAGCTTTTGTCTAGACAATCAACAAAACAATTTTACCTTTTTTTATCCTTTTAAACATTTTAAAAATTTGTTTTCAGTTCAGAATTTTCTCCCTCGCCCACTCGTTAAGAAGGCAAGAAATATGATACCCATTAGACATATAAAGTCATACAAAACATATTTCAGCATTAGTCATGATCGGGGGTGGGAGAGGGTGGAAGAAAAAAAAAAGGAAAAAAATATGCTTCGATCTGTAATCTGAGTCCATCAGTTCTCTATCTGGAGTAAGATAGCATTTTTTCATAATGAATCCTTTGGAGTTGTGGTAGATTGTATTAATCAAGGTTATTAAATCTTTCACAAAACAAAACAGTAAATTAAACATTGATTTGTATAGTTTACTTATTTCTGAGGTGTGATTGCTCACACCGAAAATTAATAAACAGCTTCCCTGAACATTATGAGCTGACTTGAGCACAGCCCTGGAAAAGAGCCATAATAATTCTTTGGTATTACAGGTGATATTACCACCCCTGAGAGGCAATATAGTGTAGTGGATAAAGGCATACACCTTGAGAGCAGGGAGACCCACTGTGGCATCTATAAAGTTCAAGAGATGTGGTTTCTGGGTAATTTAATAATTTTATGACTAATGCCAGCATATTTATTAATAAAAAAGGTTAGTTGGCCATCTCTCCTCATCATCACCAAAGACTCCTCATGGCGGTGGGCTCACAGTTTATATGCTTTCCTGAAGGTGGCAACTGACTCTGATTGGTTAACAATTAATGAGAAAATTAATATTACAATGAGAGGCTGGGCTATATTATAATGAGGGTCTTGAGGTATGTGACTTGGATCACCCAAATCTTGGTCAAAGAGGCTTATCAATTTCTATATCACCTGTCTGACAAAGGTGAGGATCCACATTTTCCCAGACCTGTCAGAGTAAACACAATAATATAAAAGAGAAATGATGATTTCTCACACCTATGTTCAAGCATCACCTCTAATTCATACTTTCTATGTGATTAGAAACAAGTTACTTAATTTCTCAATGCTCCAGGCTGCTCTCTAAAACTAGAAGGCTCAGATGAGTTTCTGATCAGTGTCAAAATTCCTTAAACTGATGGAATCACGAGTCCATACTGAAAAAATAATATCTCTGTAAAATTAGTTTTAAAACACTTGTACGTTTTACCTCCCAGCAGCTAGATGGTACAGTGGATAGAGTGGCAGGCATGAGGTCAAGAACATTCATCAAATCCAGCCCCAGAGACTTACTAGTTGTGTGACCCAGGGCAAGACACTTAACCCTGTTTGCCTCAGTTTCCTCATCTGTAAAATGAACTGGAGAAGGAAACGGCAAATCACTCTAGTATCTTGGCCAAGAAAACCACAAATGGGGTCACCAAGAGGACAAGACTGAACAACAACAAACTAAACAAACTCTCTACTTGACAGGATTATTGTGAAAAAAAGTGTTGGAGCATTGTATGAATGGAAACCATTGCCCTAGCCCCTCCTTTTACAGATGAATGACCAGAACCAAAGAAAATAAGGGACTTGCCGAAGGTCAGTGGGCTAGATAGGTGTTTGGAACCTGTTCACACTCAGTAAACTTGTACCTAAATATCTAGATGTCTTTATATCAGTCCTATGCCATTTAGCTGGTATATTTCTTTTTTTTTTTTTTTTGGTGAGGCAATTGGGGTTAAGTGACTTGCCCAGGGTCACACAGCTAGTAAGTGTTAAGTGTCTGAGGCCAGATTTGAACTCAGGTCCTCCTGAATTCAAGGCCGGTGCTTTATCCACTGCACCATCTAGCTGCCCCCTAGCTGGTATACTTCACTTTGAAAGAACCCAAATGTCTTCACGGCATAAAGTGGCATCAATGATACCCAAAGAGGCTCAGGCTGGTGATGAAGCAGAGGGAGTTAACACCACTGGACCCAAAGGGAAGCAACTCATTTTGGATTGGGATTGAGAGGGAAGGGGGCAAAGAGAACAAAGAGGGGGGGAATGTAAGTGCAGATTCCTAATTAAAATTCAACAAACATGTATTAAATGCTCATTAAAATAAGCAAGAAACTGTGCAAAGTATTGGGAAACAAAAATTAAGAAATGATAAGTTCCTGTCATCAAAAAAATTTATGACCTAAGAAGGTAGATAAGAGGGTAGAAACATGGATAGATAAATGTGGTAGAAGAGGAAATGTGATAGAGATATGAGAGTAATAGTGAAAAGAGTAGACCAAAAGGCTCTGGGGACATTTGAAGAGGCTATGATCACTCTCCTCTGGAGTATTCAAGGAAGGAAGCAATTCCTGAGTCAGGACTTGATGGAAGTCATCAAGATAAGGAAGAAGTCCATGCCGGGCCCTGATAAACAGAAGCAAGAGAAGACAGGAAAAGACCAGAGGACAATCAATGCAGTTTTTTTCTAAAATATGAAGTATGTGAAAAGGAATATTGTTTGAAAAGGCTGGAAAGGTGAGCTCTGGACGTAGAATGTGGAGGCTCTTCAATGTCCAGTGAGCGACTCTGTATTTCACCCTATAGAACAACGGTCTCCCAATTCAGAGCCATAAAGTGATTGGTAAGGATGCAGAGGGAAAAGCAAACAGACAAATGGATGGATGGATGGGTGGGTGGATGAATAAATGAATAGATAGATAAATATATGTATATGTATGTGTGTATATATATATATATATGTACATGTGTATACGTGTGTGTGTGGAGACAGAGATAGAAATAGACACACTGAGCCATCCCCGCCCCCACTTCCCATTATTGAAGGTTTCTGAAGGAGGCCATAGATGTGTCAGAAAAGTTGGATTTCCCATTCCTCCCTCCCTCCCTACCTTCTTGGGATAGCAGTAGAGTAAGATTTAGGTTGAGACAGGCATAAAAGCCCAGGCTCCAAGGACAGCAGCATCCCCCAGGACCAGAACTGGGGGCTGAGTGAAAACTGCAGTGACTATAAAAGGTATAGGTAAGTGAGGTGGAGGTGGAGTCCCTAGCCTAGGAGAGGCTGGGGTTGGAGTTGCTAATACGGCCAAGAAAATAACAAGGGGATCTCTTACCAACTAGGTTCTATGAAGTGGTGGAAAGTCATAAACAGAAAATCAGCAAGCACATATGAAAGGGTCTAATAAGTCCTAGACACTGATGGAAAGACATAGGTTAAATAGTCCCTGCCTTCAAAGAGCTTACATTCCATAGGGGGAACAACCTATGCATACACATGGAATTAAAAAAAAAGATACAAGATAATTTTGAAAGGGGGGCACTAGCAGCTGGGGAGCTCAGGAAAAGCCTCAGGTACTATGTGGCACTTAAGCTGAGCCTTGAAGGAAATTAAGGATTCTCAAAGGTGAGGGTGAAGAGGAAGTCCGTGCAAACCTTAGGAATAAGCAGTACACAGATCCAAAGATGGGAGATAAAGAGTGGTGTGTGAGGAGCACTAGTAGCTGGGCTAAGAATGGAAAGAGATGTACAATAAGGCTGGAAAGGTAGGGTGGGGTCAGGTTGTCAAGGGCTATAAATGCCAGATGAAAGACAGTGATGAACGAACTTATGAAGAAGGCAATGAATGGGAACATTTTTTTAATTGTCTCTAATTGGGATGAATATCAAGATACAGAGAAAGAGACAGAAAAAGAAAATTATATAGGTTGAGGGAGATGAGGAAACTGAAGCAGAAGTTAAGTGACTTGCTGCCCTGAGAAACTATTATTTCTTAATCTTTGTTTTGCAGCACTTAACGCAGTGTCTTTCTGATTGGATCTGTTTAACAAATATTTGTTGAATTTTAATTCTGAATTTACTTTTGTATTTTTTCCATTTTATCCTGTATATATCTTTTTAGACATAACTGTTTACATGTTGTCTCCCCTATGGGACCATGAGCTATTTGGAAGCAGGGATTGTCTTTTGCCTTTCTTTTCATCCCTAAACATTTAGCACATCACCTGGAACATAGTAGGTCTTTAATAAATTCTTGTTGACTTAACTAGACTTGTCTGGGTAAGGGGATGAAACAGTTTCTGATGTCTTTTCTGATTTAGCCATTATCTAGTAACCACAGGTAAAGATGGATCATTTTCTTCAGATGCCAATTAGGAAAAAATAGCTCTCCATTTGCACTCAGCTGTGGACTATTTGGATCTGCTGCTTAATTTAAAAGCTCCTATAAACACACACACACTATCTTCTCTGTCTCTCTATCTCTGTTTTTCTCTGTCTCTGTTTCTCCGTCTCTCTCTCTCTCTCTCTCTCTCTCTCTCTCTCTCTCTCTCTCTCTCTCTCTCTCTCTCTCTCTCTCTCTCTCTCTCTCCCTCTCTCCCCATCTCCAGATCCCCAAATCAATCTGTATTTCAAACAATCACATATCACATACAACACACAAGGTATTCTGAGGGAATGATAATTCTAGCAATCACTAACATTACATAGTGCTTTTCATTTGTTTCATTTCAGCAAATTTCAATGTGTTGCTGAATCACCAAAAGTTAAACCAATATTTTCCCCCAAATGACACATATTATTTAATCTCATTGCTCTCACTAAAAAAACATTATTGGTAATATTTTAGTATGGACAAAAAGGGGTTTTGAACATTACATAAAATAAAAAATATTTTTATGTTTATTTCATCTATCACATTTTTATTTCAATTTTGTGTGTTTTATAATGTATGTAATATACTATTGTACTAATGCACTGTACAATTTATAAATAAATGATTTTATTAATAAATATACATATATTGAGGGAGTCAGTTTAATTTTTTTTAACCATTGGAGTACACAATCAAAAAGTTTAGAGACTCCCTCTCTAGGTGATAGGGCATCACTAGGGGTTTCTGAGCAGGACAGCAATGTGCTCAGACCTATTCACTGAAGATTATTTTGGCAGCCCCATGGACAATAGCTTGAAGAGGAAAGAGACTTCAGGCAGGGAGACTAGAGAATTTAGAATAGTCTAGGGTGCCCTGAACAAGGGTGATCAAGTGGGAGGGGTCTGATGATGAAGGTAGAATCAACAGGGTTTGGCATCTGATCCTGTGAGAGAAGTGAGGGAACGAGAAGCATCAAAGATGACTGGGGTTTCAAGTCTGAGTGAGCCTACAGGGACTTTTAATCAAAAGTCTGGACTTTGGGATACTCCCTAGTAAAAGCTCTGTATGCACAGTGATCTAAGTATTCATGTGACCTTTTCCTTGGGGAAAAAAAATTAACATTAGCCAATATTAGCTGAGGGAGGCTCCTGGTAATCCAGGGTTACTGAGAAAAACAGGGTTACTAGAATAAACTGGGTCAATGGAAGTTCTCTTCTTCAGACAGGACCCCTAAGGAAGGCCCCTTGGTGCAAAGGCCACTTTATCCTTCAAGTTGAGCCTAAGGAAGGGGTATTTACAGTGCTTTTGTCCTTGGTGATGTGAAATCAAACAAGAATTATTCTTCCCTCTACCCTTTGACATACCAGTTATATAGAATTGGGGTCAAGGAGGCAGAGGCCCACTGCAATGATTAGGGAAGGTATTTAGCCTTACAATCCATAGAAACAGAGAATGGAATTATACTTAACAAATTTCAAGGGATTATTTTTATTCATACACACACTCATCTGAAAGTTGCTCTGAAACAAGAAATGTTGAGAATGTAGAAACGGCGAGATTTGGAAGCTGACTGGATATGAGGGATGAGAAAGTTGGAGAAAATGCTGAGGTTACAATCCTGGGAGATGGAAAGATGGCTTCAGCAGAGATGAAAAAATTTGGAAGAGGGGAGGATTTGGGTGAAAGTTCAGTCTAAGATTTGTTGAGTTGAAATCTCTAGGACATCTGGTTTGAAATGTCCACAGGCAATGAGTGAAAACAGAAGAAAGACAGGGATTGGCTATTATAGTCTGGGAGTCATCTGCAGAGAAATGATAGTTAAGCCTATGGGAGATGGTGAGGTTATATAGAAAAAGTATAGAGAGAAAAGAGCAGAGGACCTAGGACAGACCTTTGAGGAACACCCACAGTTAAGGGAGCAAAATATGGATGATTAGTCACCAAAGGAGATGGAAAAGGAGCAGTCAGACAGGTAGGAGATGAACCAAGAGAGAGCAGTGTCTTAGAAAACCAGAGGAAAGAATATCTAGGAGAAGAAAGCTGTCAGTGGTATCAAACACAGCAGATAGAGAAGTATAAGGACTGAGAAAAGACTATCAGATTTGGGAATTAAGTCATCAGCAATTTTAGAGAGAATACCTAGGTGACTCAGTGAATAGAGTGTTGGGCTTAAAGTCAAGAAGACCTCAGTTCAGCCTCAGGAACTTCCTAGTTGTGTGACCTTGAGCAAGTCACTTAACCTCTGTTTGCCTCTGGAGAAGGAAATGCCAAACCACTCCAGTATCTTTGCCAAGAAAACCCCACAGACAGAGGTTCATGGTGTCTTAAAGAGTCAGATATGGCCTAAATGACTGAACAAAAATAAATTTCAGAGAGAACACTTTCAGTTCAATACTGAAATCTAGTGGATGATACATTCTTTTGGAGAATAGAGATGGGATCAAGTCCAGATATGAAAGTGTAGGCCTTGGCAAGGAGAAAGACCACCCTTTTGTCAGAGGTTCGGGAAAGAAAGAGAAAATTGGAGTTTTTATTAAAGGGTTTTGAGATTAAGAGAACAGGAGAAGGGTTAGTCCATGTTCAGTAAAGGTCCTCAGCTGAGAGAGAAAGGAAAGGAGAAGGTTTGAGGAGCAGAGGTAGAAATTAAGATGAGAAAATAATGAAAAAGGAATAAAAGTGCTGGCTTGCTGTAGTAAGTGCCCAGTGGAGATTAGAAAATATGAATCTGTAATGTATCCAGTAGGCAGCTATGTAGAGCAGTGGTTAGTTAGAATACCAAGCTTTGAGTCAGCAAGATTCATCTTCCTGAGTTCAAATCCAGGGCTCAGATACTTACTAGCTGTATGACCCTGAGCAAGTCACTTAACCTATTTGCCTCAGTTTCTTCATCTGCCAAATGAGCTGGAGAAGAAAATTGCAAACCACTTCTGTATCTTTGCCAAGAACACTGCAAATGGTGTCAGGAAGAGTCAGGCCCGACTGAAATGATTCAACAACAACAATGTATCCAGTCAGCACAGCTGGGGCATTTCCTCCATCTTCATCTAGTGGCTCTTGAGGAGTGGAAGAAGTGAAAGTAATCCAAGTCTGAGCTTTGTCAAGATAAGAGCTGCAAAAAGACTCTGGGTGATGAAGAGATTTTTCCCAGAGTTGCACAACCAGTATGGAACAGAAAACAAATGTGAGCCCAGTTCTTCCTGACTGAAGTCAGCCCTCTATCCACTAAGCAATGCTGCTCTCATTCTTGCATATGAATCAAAAGAACAGAAGATATAAACATCCATACACAGAAAAATGCATAGGTGTTATAACTAAAAACTGAAAATTATTTTAAACAAATATACCAGAATGTCTACCTCTAAATAAACATAGTTTCCGCCCTCCCCACCATAGTTTCACTAGGAGTTATACTCTTGTTCCCCTAATGCTACCACTGCTCAAAAGACTTTTTGGAATTTTTTAGATTTTACAGTGCATTCTTTGGCACGTACTCAGCGTCGTCAGCTCTTCATTCTTTAAAGGAAAATTCAGTTTTTGGAAACTGCCAAAAGCCATTCAAAGCTATTCCCAGGAAATAAGGTGGGTGGTCAAGCAAAATGTTTCTGCTGGTTAAAAATAAAGTGTGATGGAAATATGTTTTACAAGACTGTACGTGTATATCCTATATCAAATTGCTTGCCTTCTCAATGAGGGAGGAAGGAAGGGAGGAACTCAAAATTTTAACAAAATGAATGTTAAAGGTTGTTTTTGCATGTAATTGGTAGGGAATAAAATATTAAATCATTTTTTAAAAAATGAAGTGTGAACATAACTACTTCTTTCAAACATGTCCAAGTCTCACCTCTCCTTAATAAACTTTCACTAGACCCTGCCATCCCTTTAAGCTATTGGCCAACATCTCCCTTCCCTTTCTCAGCCAAACTCCAATAAATAAAAAAGTCATCTACATTAAGTACCTCCACTTCCTCTCCCTTCACTCCTCAACCCTTTACTTTCTGGCTTCCAGATTCATGACTAAATTGAAACTGTCCCCTCCATAATTATCAGTAATCTCTCAATTGCCAAATCTGATCTTCTTTTCTCTGACTTAACTGTCGTATTTGGCATTGGTGACTACCTTCTCATCATGGATAACCTCTCCTTTCTTGGGTCTTTCATTACACTGCTCTCTGTTAATTTCCTCCTTTCAGTCTAACTGCTCAGTCTCCTTTCTTGGATCATCATCCATCTGGTGCTCCCTAAGAGGAGTGGTCTCCAAAAATCTCTCCTGGACTCTCCTTTCTCTTTTTCCACTCTTGATACCTCATCAGTTGCCATGGTTTTAATCTCTATTCATATGACTCTCCACCCCCACCCCCAGCCTCCCCACACCCACCCATCTCTCCCCTGACCTTCAGTCCTATGTCACAAATTGACTTTTGGAAATTTCAAAATCAATATCCCAGAGGCATCTCAAATTCAACATGTCCAGGACAGAAATCTTTCTATTTTCTCCCCAAACCTACTCTTCTTCCTTCTGTTTAAGGCAATGCCATTCTTCCAGTCTCCTGGGTTCATCATCCCAGTATTATGCTTAATTCTTCACTCTCCCTTACCCCACAAAGCCATTCGGGTGCCAAATCTTGGCATTTCTCTGTCCACATCATCTCTTGCATCTGACCTCATCTTTTACTCAAATAGCCACCACTTTCACCTCTCACCTACATTATCTCTTAATCGGCCTCTCTCCCTGAGGTTTCTTTATTCTCCATCCCATTCTCTAAATGACTACCAAAGTGATTCTCCTTTAATTGCATATATGACCAAATCACTCTCCTATTCAATAAACACCAAAGGCTCCCTAAAATGCTTCCAGAATCAAGTATAAACCACTCTGTTTAGCTTTTAAAGCCCTTCACCATCTGGCTCCAACCTATCTTTTGAGTGTTGTTGACCATTATTACCTGTTCCTGCACTTTGTTATCTAGCCAATGGTCATCTCTCTGTTCCTCCCATACATCATCCCATCTTCCTTCTTTGGGCTTTGCTTTGGTCATTTCCCATGCCTATGATGCTGTCCCTCCTCCTTTCTGCATCACATTATCCCCCTTTTCCTGTTTTTTTTTTAATTTATTTTTTTTTTTGGTGAGGCAATTGGGGTTAAGTGACTTGCCCAGGGTCACTAATAAGTGTCAAATGTCTGAGGCTGGATTTGAACTCAGGTCCTCTTGACTCCAGGGCCAGTGTGCCACCTAGCTGCCACCTAGCTGCCCCTCCCCTTTTCCTTTAAGACTCAGATAAAACACCACCTTCTCTATCAAGGGTTCTTAACCTGTTGTCTATAGACTTTTTTTTCATATTTCAATTACAAAATTTCAATGTAATTGGTTTCCATTATTATTCCGTGTACTTTATTTTATTCAGTTAAGAACATTATTCAGAGAAGGGGTCCATAGGTTTCACCAGACTGCTAAAGGGGTCCAGGATCCCCCTAACTGCTAGTGCTCCTTCTCACAAGCTACCTTGTATTTAAACTACTTTGTAATAGTTTATATTTATTCTTCATGTACTTACATATGTACATGTTGTCTCTTCCCTCCCCACCCCACCCCACCCCCGCCCGTCCCCAGAATGTATGGTCCTTGACAGTAGGGACAGTTTTACTCTTTGAATTTATACCTCCAGTTCCTAGCAGAGCACCTGACACATAACAAGTGCTTAATAAATGTTTGTTGATTGATGGGATGGTTGGGAGTGATTCATAGACTCACTCTAGAGGCACTTTTTTTTTAATTGCCACCAGTATATTCATATACTATATATAGTATTTATGTATATGATAGGATAGGATATGGAGTAAGGGGTACGGTATGGTACCATGATACCATATGATATATGATGATATATTGTATTCTATTCTATAGATGAATAGAATATATATGAATATACAATAAATACACTATACAGGCTCAGGGCTTGGGAGAGCAAAGACTGACAAAGACAAAGCAGGTTAAAAAAAAAAAAAGAATTGGCACAAGAGACAACAGAGTTAAGAAAGCCATGATTAAACGGTCAGATGGAATGATTAAAAACTTCAAAGAACCACAGAATTTCTGAGCTGGAAGGGACTTCATTGGCCACTTCCTTCTATCTCCCTGTAAGTGATCATTCAGCCCTCACTTGAGGACCTTTAATGAAAGGGAGAACCTACTGCCCTGCAAAGCTACCCATCCCATGTTAAGATAGCATTAATTGTAAAATTTTTAAAAATACAAATAAAAGTTTTCTTGACATCAAAAATTAATTTGGGGGGCAGCTAGGTGGGGCAGTGGATAGAGTATCGGCCCTGGAGTCAGGAGGACCTGAGTTCAAATCCAACCTCAGACACTTAACACTTACTAGCTGTGTGACCCTGGGCAAGTCACAACCCCAATTGCCTCACCAAAAAAAAAAAAATTAATTTGAGAAGAAAACAGTTCAGCTTTCTCACTGTTCCTCGCATACAATACTTCATCTCTTTGCCTTTGTACTGCTTGTGCCCCATGCTTTACCTCTACCTCTTCGAATTCCTTGTTTCCTTTGAAACTCTACTCAAGTGCCATTAAGCCTTTCTTCAATCCTCCAAATGCTAATGCCTTCTATCAACCATCAAAAAATTTGCTTTATATTTGTCTTATATGTACTTCTTTTTATCATAGGATCATGGAATTTTAGCTAGAGAGGACCTTGAAAGCCATCGAAACCAACCTTCACTTTACAGATAAGGAAACTGAGGCACAAGGGGGTTAAGTGACTTGCCCAGGGCCATATATATAATAAGTGTCTGAGACAGGATTTGAACTTGGGTCTTCCTGACTACAAGGGTAGAATTCTATTTTCTATACTACCTATTCACCTATTTATGGATATGGGTTTTTTTAATATTTTATTTTTCTAATTGTGTGTGAAAAAACAATTTGTTTCATATTTTACAATTTTAAGTTCCAAATTCTCCCCTTTCCTCTCTTCCCTCCCCTTAATTTTTGGGTTCCATTTTTTATCCCTCCCTCCCTTCCCCCTTCCCTGAGGAGGTAAGCAATTAGATATGGGTTATACATGTATGATTATGTAAAACATTACCATAATAGTCATTTTGTATAAGAAAATTTGAATAAAAGAAAAAAATGAAAGAAAGTGAAAAATAGCATGCTTCAGTCTGTCTTTCATCAATATCACTTCTTTCTTTGGAGGTGGATAGTATGCTTTATCATTAGTCCTTTGGGATTATCTTGGATCATTGTATTGTTGAGAATAGTTAAGTCATTCACAGTTCTTCATTGAACAATAATGCTGTCTCTGTGCACAGTGATGTCCTGGTTCTGCTCACTTTACTATACATCAGTTAAATCAAGTCTTTCCAGCCCTTTCTGAAATCATCCTGCTTGTCATTTCATATAGCACAACACTATTCCATCACCATATTTTTGCAAATATTCATGCATGTGTAAATGCCCTGAAGGGATCATCTCATTTTTGTTTAACTCATTGCCTGGAACACTGAGCTGACAAACATGTTCCCAGATATGTTTTCACAGGCCTGGAGCTGTACATTTTTGGTAGTGCTGTTCTCCAGATGCCAGTTCAAGTGAGGAAATGCATGTCATTAGGTAGCCCAACAAGCACCCACCACTTTGTGGTCTTTTTTTTTTTTGTGAGGCAATTGGGGTTAAGTGACTTGCCCAGGGTCACACAGCTAGTAAGTGTTAAGTGTCTGAGGTCGGATTTGAACTCAGGTACTCCTGACTCCAGGGCCGGTGCTCTATCCACTGCGCCACCTAGCTGCCCCACTTTGTGGTCTTTATACACCTGAGGACAGGTTATGTTGGCAGCTCTTCTATGCTCAACAATAATCACAGGAAAAGACAATGTAGCAAACACTAGGCCAAAGACCATTCCATCATTGGCAAGGAAACTGCTCATCTAGTTCTTGATGGGATTCAGTCTGAGAGGCCTTGCTATTAAACTCCTTGCTTGGATTGAGTTGGGTCATTTGTTGTTTCAGTCTGAGAAACAGGCTCAGAGTTAAGATGGACCCTGGATTCTCCTTGTCCAATATACCCAGTATCATAATCCCTGCTTGCTCTGGCCCAGATTTGCCAATAAAGTGAATGTTCAGGTGGATATTGGCATAAGATTCTTTGCAAATGCCTCAGTGTTTGAGGATTAAATGACCCATGTTTGAGACATTCTTCCTATAATGCCTTATGCCACATAAAACACAGTTTGATAAGCTTTCCCCTGGTCATGGTTGTTTTTGCTATAAGTTTTCCCTTATCCCAATCCATGAGTAGCTTTCCTAATGGGGAATCCTGGGGAATAATACTCATTCTAATCTCCTCCATGACATGCAGAACTTTCCATACCACATAACAAAGCCCGGCAAAACTAAGAACAGGAATAAAAGAAATATTCATTCAATTCAAACTGACCAAGCATCAACTTGACCTTTTCCACTTCTCTGATTAGTCAAGCTAAAGTTAGAAAAGGGGGTACTTAGGAAGTTTAAAAATTCATTTAAAATTTAAAGGAAAAACAGCCAATACTTAGCAGTACTTTGGAATTTAAAGGGACAAGGTAGAGGAAATTTCTTACCCAACCAGAAGATCAGAAGATCGAAGTTCAGCTTTCCTCTTCATGGTCAGCCAAACTGTGATGTTTAAAATCTAAATGTGGGGGCAGCTAGGTGGCGCAGTGGATAGAGCACTGGCCCTGGAGTCGGGAGTACCTGAGTTCAAATCCGACCTCAGACACTTAACACTTACTAGCTGTGTAACCCTGAGCAAGTCACTTAACCCCAATTGCCTCACTAAAAAAAAAAAAAAAAATCTAAATGTGGGTCCTAACCTCCCCCCTCCCCAGTTTTGGGGGGGAAGCTGGCTAAAATAACCAATAAATTCAGCAAGAGTTTAGGCTATTAAGGATTTATTAAAGTATATTAGAAGTTAGTGAAGAAAGAGTCAGTATAGCCAGAGAGAAACCCTTTTCCTAGCAGTCCGCGTGAAGTCCCTCACCATGCCAAAGTCCTGGAGGGGGGGGGGCGGGGGCCCTCCTGTTCTCCATCTCTGCCACCACCAAGCCAGTAGGAAGGTGAGGCTGGCTCCCTCCCCAAAAGGGGAGGTCCTTCAAGCTGATTGGTTGAGAGTAGTCTCCTGCTGATGTCAGTAGTACACTGCTTCTGAGAACAACACCCCACTCAGGGCCAGCCAGGGGTGGTCTTGATTTTGATGGTCTTTAGGTGGGGCTCCTGGGTGTCTGCCAAATCCCATTATTTTATCACATAATAAAGGATTTGAGCCAAAGAAAAATCATAATTTCATGGAATGTTAAAGTTATAGAAGGGGCAGCTAGGTGGCGCAGTGGATAGAGCACCAGCTCTGGATTCAGGAGTACCTGAGTTCAAATCCAACTCCAGACACTTAACACTTACTAGTTGCCTCACTAAAAAAAAAAAAAAAGTTAGAGAAGACCTTAGAGATAATAATGATGGTGATGATTGCTAGCATTTATATAGTACTCCAAGCACCTATGTGGTAAAGAGAATAGAGTGCCCAGCCCCAAGTCAGGAAGACTCATCTTTCTGAGTTCAAATCTGGCTTCAGACACTTTTATTAGTTGTGTGACCCTGGGCAACTTTACTCAGTTTGCCTCAGTTTCCTCATTTATAAAATGAGCTGGAGAAGGAAATGGCAAACCACTCCAGTATCTTTGCCAAGAAAACCCCAAATGGGGTCATGAAGAGTGAAATACGGGGCAGCAAGGTGGTGCAGTGGATAAAGCACCTGATAAAGCCCTGGATTCTGGAGGACCTGAGCTCAAATTTGACCTCAGACACTTAACACTAGCTGTGTGGTGACCCTGGGCAAATCACTTAACCATCATTGCCCTGGCCCCGCCCCCAAAAAAAGAGTGAAACACAACTGAAAAAATGATCGAACAACAATATAGTACTTTAAGATTTGCAAAGTTTTATGCATTTAAATAAACGAATGAATGAACAAATAAATAAATAAGCAGATGATAGATAGATAGATAGATAGATAGATAGATAGATAGATAGATAGATAGATAGATAGATAGATAGATAGATAGATAAAAATAAAAATAAAAATAAAAAAGTTTTATGTGTTTTGGGGATAAGACCAAACCAATCATGCTTCATTCTGGTCCTGGCAGTGCTTCTGAATCCCTCTGGACTTCTCAATGACTCAACTCAGCTGCCTCCTCCTTTTGATTGGAACTTTTTCATCACACCTGAGGCCTTTTCACCTTGGATTGTTCATCCACCATACCAACCCCCTTCTCCCACTGGTAACTTCCTTCCAGGGGATTCCATTTTGGAAATCAGCCATCTTCATTCTCCTCTCAAATGTGCTTCCGACTCGAATTCTGGACTTTGCTACTGTACCCCTAAGTGAGTCCCTTCTCCCCTCTGCCCATTTCAGCTCCATGTATATGTTGTTTTCCTCCAGTAGAATATAAAGTCATTAAGAGTGGGGCTATCTTTTTTTTGTAAATTATTTTTGTACCCCCAGTACTTAGCACTGTGTGCTTAATTGATATTTGTTGCCTGTCTATGTATCAGTTATCTCATTCAACAACCCTGTGAGGTAGGTGCTATTACTGTCCCCATTTTACAGGTGAATAAACTAAGGCTGACATATGTGAAGTGGTTTACCTAAGATCACATAGCTAGTAAGTGTTTAAAGTAGGATTTGAATTCAGGTCTTCCTGACTCCAAGTCCCAAACACTGTGCTACCTAGCTGCCTAATCAATTACTGATCTGAACCCACTCCCTTCCTTTTATAGAGATAAAATGGCATTTCCAGTCAAGGAATTATTAGCAAAGCAATAACCAATAACATAGATCAAAACTCACTACCCTTTCCACCATACCATGTCACATGTAATATTTATTATGGGAGCCATGATTTTGTTGCTGTGGAATCCCTGAAAAATTGTTTGAAGACATTTCATAGAAAAAGGCATTGGCAGACACTGAAGCAGCAAATGTCTTGACTGTAGCCTCTGGTGGTACAACCTGTACTTTTCAAACATGAGGCTTTTGAACCATAATTTCCCAAACTTGATTATCAATCTGTAAAGCCAAAGATTCTTTGGTTATTTGTAACCAGCAATCTCTGCCAGTAAGACTTGAAATATTAAACACAAAAACATCCATCTTCTCTGAGAATCTGCAAAAAAATTCCACTAAAGTATAAATATTGACCTCACTATAGTTATGTTCCTGGAAGGTCATCTAGAATGTTCTCTTTCCCAGTATATAAGAACAATCCCATCTTAAAAAGTAGGCCAAGAAATGACTTGTTAGTTTATAATTGATTTAATTATTGGAAATGGAAAACATATGTTTCAGTTCCATCAGACAAAGTAAGCCCTAAGCAAATAAATATTTAAATAGTGACCTTGTGGTGTCCAAGATTGTTAAGCAACTCCTGGCTTAGGAAATACAGTCAAATACATATCATGAATAACCAGGAAATCTAAAACCCTGGAGTTATCATTGATGGAACTCAAAAGAACATAAAAAACTCTTGTGGCTTTATAAATTGGCTCCTAACTCTGCCAAAAGGGCTATAAAACTGTGCATACCTTTTGACCCAGCAATATCACTACTATGCCTTTATCACAAAAAGATTATTAAAAAGGGAAAAGGACCCACAGGTACAAAAATATTTATAGCTGCTCTTTTTGTGGCAACAAAGAATTGGAAATTGAGGTGATGCCCATCAATTGGGGAATGGCTAAACAAGTTGTGGTATATGAATGTAATGGAATACTATTGTGCAATAAGAAACAATGAGCAGGCAGATCTCAGAAAAACCTGGAAAGACTTACATGAACCGATGCTGAGTGAAATGAGCAGAACCAGGCGAACATTGTACACAGTATCAACAACATCGTTTGATGATCAATTGTGATAGACTTAACTCTTCTCAGCAATACAACAATTCAAGATAATTCCAAAGGACTCAGATGGAAAAATGCTCTCTGCATCCAGATAAAAGAACTATGTAATCTAGATGCAGATTTAACCATACTGTTTCTACTTTTTTGCTTTTGTGTTTTCTTTTTTGAGGTTTTTCCATTTTATTCTGATTCTTCTTTCACAACATGACTGATGCAGAAATATGTTTAATGTGATTGGACATAAAAAACCTATATAGGATTGCTTTCTGTCTTGGGGAGGGGGGAGGAAAGGGAGGGAGGGAGGGAGAAAAAAATTAGAGCTAGAAATCTTATAAAAACAAATATTGAAAACTATCTCTACATGTAACTAGAAAATAATAAAATACTTTTATGATAAAAAAAATAAATTGGCTCCTAGAATGCTAATTTAAAAATAAGGCAAGGGGAAGCGGAGCCAAGATGGCGGAGAGGAAGCAGCAAACTGCCTGAGCTCTCCTTCTGTTCCCTCAAAAAGAACATTAAATCTGGACAGATTCTGAAACTACAGAACCTGCAAAGGGACAGAGAGACACAGTCCTCCAACCAGAGATAATTTAGAAGACTTCAGGAAAAGGTCGGTCTGACTCAGACAAAAGGGAGGCACAGCGCAGGGCAGCAGCCCAGCGCCGAGGGGGTCAGGGCAAGTCAGCAGGAGCCGCAGGCCACAGACAAACAACTGAGGCCCCTGGAACCTGGTTCAAAAATCTGGTGGCCAAGAAGGACAGTGGAAAAACCTACCTGCACCAGCCGGGAGGGCGACAAACGGGTCAGGCGGGATCAGACGCCAGGAGCAGGCACCTGACTGGCCGAGCGCACCCAGACAGGAAGTGCAGGGTGGGGGATCTCCACACACCATAAAGGCCTCAGAGTAAAAACCTGGTCACACAGCACCTATACCCCTGCACAAGAAGCCCAAAACAGGGACTCTGGTGCCCCGAGAGCAGACCTCAACTTAAAAAATAAATAAATAAGCTGCAATAATGAGTAAGAAGCAAAAAAGAGCCCTCTCCATTGAGAGCTTCTGTATCAATAGGGAAGAAGCCAACGCAAACTCAGATGAGGACAATACCCTCAAATTGCCTACATGTGAAGCCTCACGAGGGAAGGTTAATTGGTCTCAGGAACAAAAAGCCTTCCTGGAAGAGCTCAAAAAGGTTTTTAAAAATCAATTGAGAGAGGTAGAAGAAAAAATGGGGAGAGAAATGAAAGCAAAACAAGAAAACTATGAAAAAAGAATCAGCAGCTTGGAAAAGGAAGCACAAAGATTGACTGGCCAAATGGAAAAAAAAGTGCATAATTTCACTGAAGAAAACAATGCCTTAAAAAATTCAGTTGGCCAAATGGAAAAAAAGGTGCATAATCTCATTGAAGAAAACAGTGCCTTAAAAAATTCACTTGGCCAAATGGAAAAAAACGTGCATAATCTTACTGAAGAAAACAATGCTTTAAAAATTAAAATTGGACACTTGGAAGATAAGGAATCCATGAGACACCAGGAATCAGTCAAGCAGAATCAAAAGAATGGAAAAATAGAAGAAAATGTGAAATACCTCATTGGAAAGACAACTGATCTGGAAAACAGATCGAGGAGAGACAATTTGAGAATCATTGGTCTGCCTGAAAGCCATGACCAGAAAAAGAATCTAGACACCATATTCCAGGAAATTATTAAGGAGAACTGCCCTGATATCATAGAATCAGAGGATAAAATCATCATTGAAGGAATCCACTGATCACCTCCTGAAAGAGACTCCAAAAGGAAAACTCCAAGGAATATTGTAGCCAAATTCCAGAATTATCAGGTGAAGGAGAAAATACTCCAAGCGGACAGAAAGAAGCAATTTAAATATCATGGAGCCACAGTCAGGATTGCTCAGGACCTGGCAGCTTCAACATTAAAGGACCGCAAGGTTTGGAATATGATATTCCGGAAGGCAAAGGAGCTTGGATTGCAGCCAAGAATCTATTACCCAGCAAAAATGTGCATTTTCTTTCAGGGGAAAAGATGGACATTTAATGACATTGGGGACTTTCAATCTTTCCTGGTGAAAAGACCAGAACTGAATAGAAAATTTGATCTCAACACACAAGACTCAATAGAAGTTTAAAAAGGTAAACAGAGGGGGAGGAAAAAAAAAAAGGTTACCCTATTAGGTTAAACTGTTTATATCCCTACATGGGAAGATAATACTCATAACTCTTATGAACTATAAATGTATTTGGGCAGAGAGAAGGACTTTACACAGAGGGTATAAATATAAATTGTCTTTGATGTGATGATACAAAAAAAATTTTTAAGGGGTTAAAAAGGGAGTCTCTGGGAAGGAGAGGAAAGGGAAGGTGGAAGGGGATGAATTATATCATATGAAGAGGTGGAAAAAAAACCTATTACAATAGAGGGAAAGAAAGGAAGGGGGAACATTATTTCAACCCTATTCTCATTAGATTTGATTCAAAGAGGGAATAACATATACATTCATTGGGATAAAGAAACTTAATTCATTCTTTAGGGAATCAAAAGGGGAAGGGAAAGGGGGGACTGATAGAAGGGAGGAAAAAAGCAAGGGAGAAAAGGGTAAAGAAAAGAGAGGGGGCTGATAAAAAGGGAGGGCAGATTGGGGGAGGCAGGGGTAAGAAGTAAAATGTCGGTGAGGAGGAATAGGGTGAAAGAAGGGGGGGAAAGTACAAAGGGGGTAAATAGAATGGAGGGGAATAGACAGTCAGTAATAATAACTGTGAATGTGAATGGGATGAACTCTGCTATAAAACGGAAGTGAATTGCAGAGTGGATTAAAAACCAGAATCCTACAATATGCTGTTTACAAGAAACACATTTGAAGCAGAGAGATACACACAGAGTAAAGTTAAAAGGCTGGAGTAGAATATATTATGCTTCAGTTAAAGTAAAAAAAGCAGGGGTAGCAATCCTTATCTCAGACAAAGTGAAGGCAAAAATAGATCTCATTAAAAGAGATAAGGAAGGAAATTACATCTTGCTTAAAGGTACTATAGATAATGAAGTAATATCAATATTGAATATGTATGCGCCAAGTGGTATAGCATCCAAGTTCTTAAAGGAGAAGTTAAATGAGTTACAAGAGGAATTAGACAGTAATACTATACTAGTGGGGGATCTGAATCTCCCCTTCTCAGAATTAGATAAATCTAGCTGAAAAATAAATAAGAAAGAAGTGAAAGAGGTGAATAAATTACTAGAAAAGTTAGACATGATAGATGTCTAGAGAAAATTAAACGGGGATAGAAAGGAATATACCTTTTTCTCAGCAGTAAATGGCACATTTTCAAAAACTGACCATGTATTAGGGCACAAAAACATCATAGTTAAATGTAGAAAGGCAGAAATAGTAAATGCATCCTTCTCAGATCATGATGCAATAAAAATTACATGTAAGAAAGAGCCAGGGAAAAGTAGAATGAAAATCAATTGGAAACTAAATAATTTCATTCTAAAGAATGAATGGGCCAAACAACAAATCATAGAAACAATCAATAACTATATCCAAGAAAATGACAATAATGAGACAACATACCAAAATCTATGGGATGCAGCCAAAGCAGTGCTTAGGGGAAAATTTATAGCTCTAAATGCTTACATGAATAAAAAAGAGAAAGAGGAGATTAATGAATTGGGCATGCAACTTAAAAAGCTAGAAAAAGAACAAATCAAAAAATCCCCAATTAGATACTAAATTAGAGATCCTGAAAATCAAAGGAGAAATTAATAAGATTGAAAGCAAAAAAAACCCATAGAATTAATCAATAAAACTAAGAGTTGGTTTTATGAAAAAACCAATAAAATAGATAAAATATTGGTTAATTTGATTAAAAAAAAGAAAGAAGAAAACCAAATTGCCAGTATCAAAAACGAAAAAGGGGATGTTACCACCAATGAAGTGGAAATCAAATCAATAATTAGGAATTATTTTGCCCAACTGTATGCCAATAAATTTGACAATCTAAATGAAATGGATGAATATTTACAAAAATACAAACTGCCCAGGTTAACTGAAGAGGAAATAAAATCCTTAAATAAACCCATATTAGAAAAAGAAATTGAACAAGCCATTAATGAACTCCCTAAGAAAAAATCCCCAGGGCCAGATGGGTTTACGGGTGAATTTTACCAAACATTTAAAGAACAATTAATTCCAATATTATACAAATTATTTGGAAAAATAGGTGAAGAAGGAGTTCTACCAAATTCATTTTATGACACAAATAGAGTGGTGAAACCAAAACCAGGCAAAGCAAAAACAGAGAAAGAAAATTATAGACCAATCTCCCTAATGAATATTGATGCTAAAATCTTAAATAAGATATTAGCAAGGAGATTACAGCAAGTGATCACCAGGATATTACACTATAACCAGGTGGGATTTATACCAGGAATGCAGGGCTGGTTCAACATTAGGAAAACTATTAACATAATCAACCACATCAATAAGAAAACCAACCAAAATCATATGATTATCTCAATAGATGCAGAGAAAGTTTTTGACAAAATGCAACACCCATTCCTAATAAAAACACTGGAGAGTTTAGGAATAGGGGGAGCTTTCTTTAAAATAATAAACAGTATCTACCTAAAGCCATCAGCAAGTATTATATGCAATGGAGATAAATTAGAGGCCTTCCCAATAAGATCAGGGGTGAAACAGGGATGTCCATTATCACCCCTATTATTTAATATTGTCCTAGAAATGTTAGCTTTAGCAATCAGAAAAGAGAAAGGAATTAAAGGAATTAGAATAGGCAAGGAGGAAACAAAACTATCACTCTTTGCAGATGATATGATGGTATACTTAAGGAATCCTAGAGAATCAACTCAAAAATTACTTGAAACAATGAACAACTTTAGCAAAGTAGCAGGATATAAAATAAATCCACAGAAATCATCAGCATTTCTATACATGACCAACAAAGTCCAGCAGCAAGAGATAGAAAGAGAAATTCCATTTAAAGTAACAGTAGATAATATAAAATACTTGGGAGTCTACTTGCCAAGACAAACCCAGGAACTCTATGAACACAACTACCAAACACTCTTCACACAAATCAAATCAGATCTAAATAATTGGAAAGATATCAATTGCTCATGGATAGGCAGAGCTAATATAGTAAAAATGACAATACTGCCTAAATTAATTTATTTATTCAGTGCCATACCAATCAGACTACCTAAAATTATTTTATAGAGCTAGAAAGAATAATAACAAAATTCATCTGGAAAAACAAAAAATCAAGAATATCCAGGGAAATAATGAAAAAAAATTCACAGGAAGGTGGGTTAGCAGTACCAAACCTGGAGCTCTACTATAAAGCGGCAGTCATCAAAACTATCTGGTACTGGCTAAAAAATAGAGTGGTAGATCAATGGAATAGGCTAGGCTCAGGAAATGCAGTAGTAAATTACACTACTAATGTAGTATTTGATAAACCCAAAGACTCCAGCTTCTGGGATAAGAACTCAGTATTTGACAAAAACTGCTAGGAAAACTGGAAGATAGTATGGCAGAAATTAGGCATAGACCAACATCTTACACCTTATACTAAAATAAGGTCAAAATGGATACACAATTTAGACATAAGAGGTGATACCATAGGTAAATTAGGAGAGAAAGGAATAGTCTACCTATCAGATTTTTGGAACGGAAAACAGTTTTTGACCAAACAAGAGATAGAATATATTATAAAATGCAAAATGGATGGTTTTGATTACATTAAATTAAAAAATTTTTGTACAAACAGAAGCAATGCATCCAAAATTAGAAGGGAGGCAGAAAGCTGAGAAACAATTTTTGAAGCCAGTACTTCTGATAAAGGCCTCATCTCTAAAATATATAGGGAACTAAATCAAATTTATAAGAATCCAAGTCATTCCCCAATTGAGAAATGGTCAAAGGATATGAACAGGCAGTTTTCTGATGAAGAAATAAAAGCTATCTATTCCCATATGAAAAAATGCTCTAAATCTCTAATGATTAGAGAGATGCAAATTAAAACAACTCTGAGGTACCACCTGACACCTATCAGATTGGCTAAAATGACAAAAAAGGAAAATAATAAATGTTGGAGAAGCTGTGGGAAAATTGGAACACTAATCCATTGTTGGTGGAGCTGTGAACTGATCCAACCATTCTGGAGAGCGATTTGGAATTATGCCCAAAGGTCGATAAAGCTGTGCATACCCTTTGACCCAGCAATACCACTTTTGGGTCTTTTTCCCATAGAAATCATGGAAAGGGGAAAGGGACCAACATGTACAAAAATATTTATAGCTGCTCTTTATGTGGTGCCAAGGAATTGGAAGTTGAGGGGGTGCCCATCAATTGGGGAATGGCTGGACAAGTTGTGGTATATGAATACAATGGAATACTATTGTGCTATAAGAAACAATGAGCAGGAGGAGTTCAGAGAAACCTGGAGGGTCTTGCGTGGGCTGATGATGAGTGAAATGAGCAGAACCAGAAGAACATTGTACACAGTAACATCAACATTGAGTGTTGATCTACTGTGATGGACTATACTCTTCTCACCAATGCAATGGCACAGAAGAGTTCCAGGGAACTAGTGATGGAAGAGGATCTCCAAATCCAGGGAAAAAAAAAAAAGAACTGCAGAGTATAGATGCTAAATGAACCATAGTGTTTCTTTTGTTTTTGATGCTGTTGTTTTTTTTTCTATTTTGAGGTTTTCCATCATTGCTCTGATTTTTTTTCTCTTATAACAGGACTAATGCAGAAATAGGATTAATGTTATTATGTGTATATAACCTATATCAGATTACCTGCTGTCTAGGGGAGGGGGAGGGAGGGGAGGGAGGGAGAAAAATCTGAAATTGTAAAGTTTGTATAAACAACGGTTGAGAACTATCTTTACATGTAACGGAAAAAAAAATAAAATACTTTATTAATTTAAAAAAAATAGAATGCCAAACTGGTTTGGCTTTTTTAATCTTCCCTTGGTGAAGTTGGTTTTGTTTTGAATGTACAGTGGACCGTGCTTTAAAATAACTTTTATGTGAATCCATTTTATTAAAAATTTTAGGAAGATATTCATTGAAAATCACTTCTAAAAATTTCAAATCATCATTGATATTTTTCTTGAAAACTTGATCTGAGTTCTTTTTCTAATAAATGACATGATGTCACAAATCAAAAAAAAAAAATAAGGCAAGGCTTAGAGATTAGAAGAAAAAGAGGACCCATCTTGGTTTGTGTACAATTTCCATTTGAAAAACAAGGAAGTGAGATGGTTTGTGTTTAATTTCAAAGGGAGAGACAAAGAGATATGATGGCTTGTATGACTGGACAAATCACTTAAAGTCTATGCATTTCAACTTTCTCATCTCTAAAATGGGGATTGTCAAGGAAAGAGGTTGGATTCCATAGCTTCTAAGGCCCCTTCCCTCTTCAAATCTATGATTAGATGATCATATATGTGATTGTCTTATTTCAACTGGAAGCAGAATGACTTATCCATGATCACAATTTTCTCATCCCTGCTCATGAGGCAACTTTGCCTAGATAATACTTTTTAAAAATCCAAATTCTCATTTACCATGTATCTAGCATTCCAGATTTCTACAACAGTTCTGGGACCCACAGCTCCATTCTGACCCCTCACACAATACTGGATCATTCCAACGACATGCTCATGGTAAATCACTAGGCCACATATAACCCTCAAGGAAGATTCTGGACAGTGTACACCATACACAGGCGCACATATACACACACACACACACACACACACACACACACACACACAATCCAAACTCAACTTCATCTGATTGTGCCTCTCCTCACAGCACTCCTGAGGCCTTCTGGAGATACTCATTGTGGGAGGCTAGGGTACAGTGAAGAGAGCCCTGGGTTTGTAATCAGAGGACCTGAGTTCAGATCCCAGCTGCTACTTCCTATTTGTTTGATCTCAGGCAAGGCACTTAACCTCACTCTAGGCTTCAAGTTTTTTCATCTATAAAAGATAAGGGTTGGATTAGATGACCTCTAAGGTCCCTCCCAGCCCTTAATCTATGATCTTACACGTCTGACATAATTCCAAACCAATTTTATCCCTTACATGCAAATCCACTTCCTTCTGGTAACACACGGCCTGGTTAATTCCATGGGAAAAGCATATGATGAGACACTTTCCATGGCTGCAGTTCACTGATAACTATTTGAAAGCAGCCAACCAGGCAGGCAAATATGAACAAGCACATGGTTTACCGTATCCAGAGGCATTCAGCACATCATTTAGTTGGTTCCCTCTTTCATGGCAATTGGACTTAAAGCATCCAAACATTTTGCATGCTAACCTTCAGAAGAACGGCAAAGAGAATAACACTAAGTCTCTAAGTAATGCTTATTAAGCCTTTCTAGATATATAGCACCATTATACAAACTGAATTAATTCAATTCCATTAATCATTTAAGCACCTAATATGAGCCAGTGATTGGCACTGAAGATAGAGAGACAGACTGTGAAGGGCCTTGAACACCAGGCTTAGGAATTTGTGTTTTCTCTGATAGTTGAAGAAAACGTTAATATAGGAATAGAGGACCAACATAGTCATATTTTTTTCTTAAGAAGATGAGTGAAAGTTTGAAGAGAGGAGAGATTGGAGGAAGGGAGATCAATTAGAAAGCTATTATCCAGCTAACTCAAGAACCTCTTAGGAAATTGAAGTCTCTCTCTTGAGCCCATTTTTTAGATCTAGCTCTTCCCGCATAAATTTTTATGTGACTTAGAGAAAAGTCCTTTTAACTCTTTTCCACTCCTAGGATACCAAAAATCATCTTTTTTTTTAAAATTTTTTTTTTTTTTAGTGAGGCAATTAGAGTTAAGTGACTTGCCCAGGGTCACACAGCTATTAAGTGTTAAGTGTCTAAGGCTGGATTTGAACTCAGGTACTCCTGACTCCAGGGCCAGTGCTCTATCCACTGTGCCACCTAGCTGCCCCACCAAAAATCATCTTTGAAAATCACAGGAACTGAGTGGAGAAGATCAAAAGAGGTTTCTGACTCTTGTTTGACTGCCTTTTCTTTATTATTAATAGTAACAAAACTATACTAATACTGCATTGCAGCAAGGTTGCTGTAAATCTTAAGGCAATGCAAGTATTAGGGTAGTTTTTCTTTTTGATCCTCAGGTTAGTCAGCAAGCTTGATTCAGGATTAAAGCTTTAATTAGTTTCATCTAGAATCTGTGCGATTTCTCTTATAATTTCTGGCTCCTTCTCCTCTAGCCATGATTCTTTTGGACACTACACTTTCCTTGGCAGTCCGTTTTATGTTCACTCACTGGATTGAGTAAAATATCTCCTTTACCTCCCATTTTTATCCATAAAAGAAGACCCTTCTCTCACTTTATCTTATGGTTGAAGCTATTTTTCTTTTAGTGTCCTGGGCCCCCAAATAAGTTGACATTCCTTCATCTCTGACCATCCCTATTTTATGGTTGGCATTCCCATTTATTAGGTGCATAAGGTATAAGCTCTCCCATTCTGAGCCCTCAGTCTCCAACTCATTCTGGATAACCTTGATGTCCTCTTAACCTTTTTAATCTCTCTTGAAATTGCGGGCTAGCATCTCAACTAATTAAAGTCATACTATGATTTCTCATTGCTTCTCATTTTCCTTCCTGTGTGGGGATAAAACTTCCTATCCCATGGATTGTACAATGCGCACACAATTCATATTTGTACATTGGGTACCTTTTCACTTCTCCCTCACTCCTTAGACTAGAGTCAAAAATAGAACTATTGTTGAGATAGGGTGGAATTGAAGCTCTGGGGAGTCTTGTTCCTATGCTGGGGAGAAAGGCAACCCCACAGCAACAAGCTCAAGACAAGCAGAGAGGGCATTTACAGAGAAGAGAATGGCAAAAGGCTTTTCCACCACCCAGTAGTCTGGATAACTGCTCTGCTAGACTGATTACAAAGAGGATTCTGATTTGGGGAAAGAAGAGGTCATGGAAAGAGAAGAAAAATTCTGATAGAGGGCTCAGTGAAATCCATAAGTCCAACCACATTTAGCTCCTAGCAATCCACCAGTAGATAATCCATTTTCAGATGCCATTTACATGGTGCTTAGCAAGAAAGTATGGTTTGAAAGGGTTAAATGTTAGTCATAATGCATATCTCTCTCTCTCTCTCTGTCTCAGTTTCTCTCTGTTTCTCTCTGTCTCTCTGTCTCTCTGTATGTGTCTCTCTGTCTGTCTCTCTGTCTCTCTCTCTCTTCCTCTTTTGCTCTCCCTCCCTCTCTCTTTCTCTCTCCCTCACTTCCCCTCTCTCTCCTTCACAATATCCTACCTATATTGTACAGGCAGTGTGTAGTGATTGCTGTATTCACCAAGTTTGCATAAAACACCAATGAGCCAAAAAGCCTGGTAATTATTTCCCTTTTCATAGTTGGTTTCACAATATCCTTCGCCAGAAAGCTGAAGACATTTCAAAGAATTGTAAAGCTTGTTGTTCCCTGTGGTCCTTTATCTAGGGAAGGTGAATGGCCCCAGTGCCAACAGAATACTACAACGGCATCCTACATCCCACAGAGACCAGGCTATGCTGAAGGAGAAAACACAGAGTCTGCCTACACAGAATTCTCCAGAGCATAGCCTCTGGTCTCCTCTATCTACCCCTAACCACACAAAAATGTCACACAGCTGTCCAGTTTCCAAGGACACGGAATAAAAGCAAGTGACCAGAGCATTCTGTAGGACACCCAGAGCTATCCTAGAGAAGAGGAAGGAGCTCTGAATGTGGAGTCTGGAAACCTGGTTTCATATCCTGACTTAGTAACTGTAAACAAGTTACAACTCTCTATGCCTCAGCTTCCTTACCTATAAAATGAGGAGTTTAAGCTACATTACCTCCGAGGGCCCTAAACTGATGATTGAAACTGACGACCCCATGGAAAGTGCTCTTAGTGACTCACAGAGAGAACAGAGCCCACAGGAAGATCCCAGGGCCTTGAAAGACAAAGTTGTCTGTGCTCTAAACCATACCAGACATAAAAGAGAGATTCTGACATGCTTTTTCAAAGGCCTCTGAAGCAAAACAGCAGTGGTGTTTTATGCTTTGGACAGGACATTGGACTTAGAGTCAGGCTGACTTGGATTCAAATCTCACCCAGGATATTTCCTAGCTGTGTGACCCTGACAAATCACTGGACTTCTCTAGGCCTCAGTTTCCTTGTTTTTAAAACGAGAGCACCGGATTTGGTGGCCTGGGAGGTCCCTCCCAGATCTAGTTCTATAAGATTTTCGCCGATAAGAGATTTCACAAACTTCCTGTCTGTCCCTAAGATGAGCAAGTCTGTGATTTGTTGTCAAAATGAAAGTGGGAAGAAAAAATAACCCAATGGCAAGAAGTGAAAGCAGGATGCAGAACAATGGAGGGGAAGTGCCCCAAATGAAAAGGCCCAACGGTCCCTAGAGATAGAATACACTAAGCACTCACATACCAAGCAGGGTGAACAAGCCCACCCAGCACCGGGCCCCTGCCCCCATCCCCGGCCTCAGGGCACAGCTGGCACAAGCTGAACTCACACTCGTGGGTACTGTGGGAAAGAGATCCCTTGAAGCTCAGGCCTGCTGAAGCATCTGCCTCCTCAAGCAGGCCAGAAACCCTACAAGTGTGCTGAGTGTGGGCTTTTGGGCCCTCATGGAGCACCAGCATGAGTGCCTGGTACTACGGCCCTGTGGTGCAGGGCCCACTGGAGCTCAGCCTCCCAAGGCAGAGCTGGGGACTAGACTAGTGATGGAGCCAGAAGGGGGATGGGAGGAAATCTGCTGCTGCCTGAGGTGGGGAGTAAGGGAAATGATCACCAGAGTGGGAGAGGAGAGTCAGGAGGCCCAGAGCCCTGAGAAGTAGAGGTCAGGGAATGTGCTGGCCCCAGGTGTTCTCAAACCCCAAGATGCCCCAATTCCCCACTGGTGACATCAGAGTTCCCGTTACACTGCCAGAGGGAAGACCAATGCGGGTACTTCTTCTGAGCCAGCTGGGGTTTTTGACTTCTATTTCAGGGCTTTTTTCCCTGAACCTGTTCGTTGGGGGCAGGTAGAAGTGTTCCAAGGAAGCCAGAACAATCCTTGAGTGAGCCAGTGTGATTGGCCCACCTGACCAGCCACCTTGCAACCTCCTGACCTTAGATGAAAGGGGATCTGGCAAGACTGTAGAATATGGCAGTATCAGTCTACCCCATTATTGGAGCAGCCCTGCTGCTGACAGATCTGTACAGTGATTTCCAGGTATGTGATGAAGGGTAGCAAAGAGTCCAGTCTTTAGTTCCTCAGGACAGAAGGGGCCAGGTGGCTATGGGTGGAGAAAGCACACTGGTCCCAGGGGAGAGGCCTAGCAATGTGAATGAACCTTAAAGGACAACTCTTCCTCTTCAGCAACCCCCAACACTCCCCTCCTCCCCCCACCCCACCCCCCCACCCCTGTAGCCCCACAACCCCCCCCACACACACACACACACACAGAGGCTAGGTAGACAGTAAGGGTTTTATCTCTGGGATCTCTATTGACACTATCTCATCTCCAATAAACCATCTCTTGTCTTGAAAAAAAAAGTCAGAACAGGAAAAAAAAAAATCAATCAATCAATATACATTAATTAAGCTTCTACTATGTTCCAGGCACTATCCTAAGCACTGGGGATGCAAAAAGGGGCAAAATATAGTCACTGCCTTCAAGAAGATTACACTCTAATGGGAGAGTCAACATGCAATCAAATACATACCCAAAAAGTTATATACAGGATAGATAGGAAATAATTAAAAGAGGGGAAATACCGTAATTAAGAGGGACTAGGGAAGGCTTCCTGTAGAAGGTGAGATTTCAGTTGGGACTTTAAGGAAGCCAGGGAGGTCAGTAGTCTGAGCCCAAGGAGGGAGTGTCTGTGTGTTCCTGGCATAGGGGACAGCCAGAGAAAAATGCCCAGAGCAAAGAGATGGAGTATCTTGTTCCTGGAAAAGCCAGGAGGCCAGTAACAAAACAAAAATCATCCTTGTCCCCTGCCTTGGAAAGTCTAGGCCCAATTGTCCAGACTTTTTTTTCCCCCCAGGGCAATGAGGGTTAAGTGACTTGCCCAAGGTGAAACTCCTACTAAGTGTGAAGTGTCTGAGGTCGGATTTGAACTCAGGTCCTCTTGAATCCAGGGCTGATTCTTTATCCACTGCACCATCTAGCTGCCCCCCAAGACTTTTTTTTCAATATGCCTTTTTGTTCAGGAACACTAAGACATGGCCTTCTCCACCCCTACCTTTCTACCTCCTAGACCAGTTTCACTGTAAGAGAAGACAAGTTATAGAGATTCCCCACCTAAATCAGAATGTGATGAAAGAGCCCTCTAGGGTTTTCCAGGTCACACCCTCCACTGGCATCACCCTCTTCTTCTGTCTCTTTCACTGCCTGCAGAAGAATCCCAGCAACTCTTGCAAATCCAATATTTCTCCTTCTTTTGCCATGAAAAACAGTTTCATCCTTGGTGAGCCAGTGCTGCTAAACAGCACCTAAACTACATATTCCGACCATTCAGTTAACATCTCCTCTCCCTCTCCCCAACTGGACCACCACCCTGGAATGAAATGGGGAACCAGAAGCTTCTCTGTGAAGATAAGTCCCTACTGACTCTGTGGTACAGACCAGGCTCCCCAACTTCTTAGTCATTCACAGACACATTGGGGGAAGCTTCTTTGACTGGCAAAATCACCCTCTTTGTACTTTTGCCTTCTCTATTTATTTGTCTGACTAATGAGAAGCCATCTATCTTTCCCCAGGGACACACTGATGAAACTGACATCACTTGGAAGGGGGTAAAAGGATCCTTCTGTGGGTAGGATTCATATGGTTCATTCTGTTGGTATCAGCTAGGAGGAGAGAATTTTGACTTCATCAAGGAAAGACGTCAGCTGCTAGTTTCTGCTGCCCCAGAATAGACAAATACATCCAGCTCTCAGACAACCATTAAACTCATCTCCTATATCTGCTCATTTTTTTATCCCACTGAGATGGATGTTGACTTTCTGATAAACAGCAAGATCGAGGCCCCTGGCTCATTTTAGAACTAACAAGGTCCTTGTTTTGACTAACCACAAGGCCAGAATGAGAAGTTTGGAGCAGAATTTGTTTGACCAGAAGGTAGATAGGTGGCCATTTGGGTCCTGAGTCCTAATGCCCATAAAGGGACAAAAAGGCAAGGATTGAACAGACAAGGAAAAAGAAGAAGGGAGATGCTGGGATAGAGGGGCTTTTGGTTTTTGTTTTAAAGTTGTTTCCAGAATTCAAAGGCAGCAGATTGTCATGGCCTAGGGCTCTCACAGGGTTGGAGCCTGGTTAAACAGGGGATTAACAGGTAAGTTGAAGGAACCCTCTGGAGACAGAGCCTCATATGCCCGTGATCAAACAAGCAACTGATAACACAGCCCAAAAAGTCAGTCAGAATCATGGACTAAGCAGGAAATTACGATCTACGTTCAAGGGCAAGGAATTTCAGGCAAGCCAGTTCATACAGAACAGAGTCAAATGAGCTTTCTACAAAGAATCAACTCTAGTATTTTATACATGTGGGGGGATGGGGGAGAGGGTGGAATGGTGGTGCTAATTAAGCATGGTATAATCAGAAAACCACTGCATGTGTTGCTGGAAGACCTGTCAGTCAGAGGTGTGCTAGAGCCAGCTCAAACCTGCTCTCCATTGTTAAATATTCAGTGTGAGCATTTATACCTCAGAAATCAGCAAAGGCTACAAAAACCAGGGCTTGATTTATTATTTCGTTGGTTGTCTAACCTTAAGAAAGTGATGAATAAATGCTAATAATGCAGATTAAACTTTAAAGTATGTTTTGTTGTTTTCAGAGAGCCAGTTGTTAAACATTAATCGGCATACCACTTCCTTGACTCAAGTCTAAATTATGCTACTTAATAACTGTGTGAATTTGGTTATGGCTAACCTCTCAATCTGTTTCTAAATGTGTAAAATAAAGGAGGTTGGATCACATGCGTTCTAAGGTAACTTCCAGACCAGAGCCAGCATTCTGAGACCTGTTTCTAGCCAACCCACAGGGGTGCTCAATCACCTTTGGCTTGATGCGCAAAACCATGAGAGGAGGAAATTCAACAGATCCAGCCTTCTGAAATCTCACTTGATCTTTTGGCTCCAGGCAAAGGACAGCAGGACAAAGGAGCTGTCTAAGAATTTAGACGGGGTACTTCACATGCTACTACTAATGCCCTTATTTGGCAACCCTGTTTTTAAAGCCTCCAAATTCTCACTGTGTCAGAGAAGAGGACAGGCAGACCAACTCTAAGGCTCCATTTGTAAAAAATCAGCCTACTCTGAGAAAAAAAAAAAAAACATTCATGCAATCAAAAAGCATTTATTAATTGTCTGCTATAAGCCAGACACCATTCTAGGCTCCAGAATTTAAAAACCCAAGAAAAAAAGAAAAGAAAGAATCCTAGCTCTCAAGGACCTTCTATTCTACTACAGCAGTAAAAAAAAGTTTTCAAACTTTCAGGCCTTCAGACAACTTTGCACTCAAAAATTATTGAGGATCCCAAAAAGCTTTTCTTTATGTGGGTAATTATCTATTGATAATTACCATATTAAATAGGTGGCTCAGTGGATAGAGTGCTGGGCCTGGAATCAGGAAAACCAGAATTCAAATCTGTCTTCAGACACTTACTAGCTGTGTGACCCTAAGCAAGTCGTTTAACCTTATTTGCCTCAGTTTCCTTATCTATAAGCTGTTGTTATTTGTCTCAAAAAAGATCATGACATCGGGGGTGATGTCATGATTTGCAGTGAATTGGATTTAAGTAAGTCTATGCAAGGTCATCAACCTCACTCTCCAGAGCCATCTGGATCTAGAGACAAGATATATGTCAGGACGACTGGAGATGGTCCAAGATATTTAAGGCAAATGGGGTTAAGTGACTTGCCCAGGGTCACACAGCTAGTGTGTGAGGTGATATTTGAACTCAGGTCCTACTGACTCCAGGGCCAGTGCTTTATTCACTGTGCCACCTGACAACAACAACCTCATCTATAAAATGAGTTGGAGAAGAAAATGGCAAATTACTCCACTGCCTTTACCCAGAAACCCCAAATTGGGATGCAAAAGTCAGACATGATTGAAACAACTGAACAAGATACCATATTAGAAATTTCAATATCAATTATTATTTATTAATAATTCATACAACAATGATTAATTCATCTTAAAATAGCAATAAAGTCATTACATGTTAACACAAATAATAAATTTTGTGAAAATAACTATTTTTTAAAACAAAAATATTAGTGGGAAGAGTGGCATTATTTTCCACTTTGCCCATTTAATTGCAAATTGCTTTTGTACCATCAGTGCAAATACCAGCATAAGCCATGAGATTCAAAAAAGTTATTGAACCTTTTGAACATTTCAGTAGAGCTTGTGTTTTTTGCCATTTGGTCACATAAAGCAAGATACTCTTTGATGATTCAGAGAAAGGGAATAAAGAAACTTCCTGCTTAGTAGTGGAGGCAGAAACCATTCCCGACACTCAGGTCGCTCAGGTGGGGAAGCCCAGTTTTCCACTGCTGATAATGAGGATGCCTATAAGCACAACAGCAAAGACCAGACCGGTCTGTAGATTCATCCATTAGTAAGGCAAAACGACGATTCTGCCGACCAGATATTTACTCAGTCTTCATGTTTGCAATTAAGTCTTTAATTTACAGTTCACAGAAGCCTCTGAAAAATCCCATCATACACTGATGAGAAAATGGAAGTGAAATGACCTCTTAAACGTGTTTCAAGGCCCTGAGCCACACTTTGAGTGTGTTGAGGAAAACAACTTGCACACATAAAAGTAAAAACTAAAAACACGCAAAATAAACACAAAGTGTTTGCGAAGGGGAGGACTAACAATTAGAGAAGTTAAGAAAAGCCTTCCCTGGGAGGGGATACTTGAGCTGAGCTTTGAAGAGAATAAGGCTTCCAAAAAGTCCAAGGCAAGGAGAGAAAACACTCTAGGTGTGGAGGACAGGAGTAGGGAAAGTAGGAAGTGAAATGTTCTGTACAGGAAACTAAAAATAGGCCAGGCTGGTGAAAGCAAAGTGTGTCAGAGGTAATCATTTGAAATCGATCTGGAATGCACATTAAATAAAATTTTTCCACTAGAAAGAATACTAGTTCTTCTGTTAAAGGATATGGATTGGAACCAGGGGTGTGATGGTAAGTATTTAATAACCAGGCTGGGGAGTTTGGGTGGAGGGGTGGGAGGGGAGTATATGCTCCCACCTCCAACTCTTACTCCTGTGTGGCCTTGGGCTAAAGCTCCTTGTGCCTCATCTGTAAACTGAGGAGACTGCAAGAAGTGACCTCTGAGGTCCTTATATGAGCTGTTATTGTTGTTCAGTTGTTTCAGTTGTATCCAACTCTTCATGACCCCATTTGGGGTTTTCTTGGCAAAGATTTTGGAGTGGTTTGCCATTTCCTTCTCCAGCTCATTTTACAGATAAGGAAACTGAGGTCAACCTGGTTAAGTGACTTATCACAGCTGGTGAGTGTCTGAGGCCAGATTTGAACTCAGAGATCTGAGTCTTTCTGACTCCAGACACAGTACCCTATCCACTGAACCACCTAGCTTCCCACCCTATGTATTACAGTCCCTATATGTAAAACATTTTGCAACCTTAACAAACTACATAGATGTTGGGTATTATTATTTTTATTATTCTATTATGATCCTAGGAAATGTGTTGCCAATTAGACAGGAGCTTCCTAAAACTCTTATAATGTAAATTTAGGCAATAGAAATAAAGGCAGAAAAAACACAGTCCCTGCCCACAAGAAGCTTACATTTGAATAAGGGGCAGATAACACATAAAAGACAGCAAAGAAGAAAGGTACCTTGTTGGCAGCATTAAGAAAAAAAAAAACCCTCCAGAGAATTATGAGTAGACACTGGAGAAGAATAAAGCCATGGTTGGTCTGGGCATTTTCTGTAAAATGGAGGGTCTGGGAGGAACCAGACAATCAGAAGAAGGGACTATAAGGGTAGAGAATACTTTCAGAGTGACTCATAGATCCTCATATCTAACCCCCAGGCTCTCTCCTGAGTTCCAGTCTCATAACTCCAACTGCTTATTCAAATTCAGCATATCTGAAACAGACACGTTTCATCTCCCACACCCAAATTTTGTTGTTGTTGTTTTGATCATGCCTGACTCTTCAGGACTCTATTTGGGGTTTTCTTGGCAAAAATACTGGATCGGTTTAGCATTTCCTTCTCCAACTCATTTCACAGATGAGGAAACTGAGGCAAACAGGGTTAATTAACTTGCCCAGGGTCACACAGCTAGTAAGTGTCTGAAGCCAGATTCAAACTCAGGAAGATGAGTCTTTTCTGACTCCAGGCCCGGCACTCTATCCTAGTTGCCCTGCCTGGCACATAGTAGGTGTTTAATAAATGATTGATTATCAATTGATTAAAGGGAAGAAGGGAGCATCTACATTCTACCAAGGATACTAAATATAATCAACAAATGTCCAAGGTAATGCTGCCCATACACACACACATTCTATTTGTTGGAAGAGAGACAGAGGTCATCCCATCCAGACCTGGCCACTAGGATAAATCCAGTCTACAAGACAATCAACCAACATTCAAAGTCCTCTGTTTGGCACTTAAGGTTTTTCATAACTTGGTCCCTTCCTATCTTTCTAGTCTTCATACGTTTGACTCCCCTCAGTGTACTCTATGGTGCAGCTCTCCTGCCCTACTTCCTGTTCATCCAATAAGATTCTCTCTCTCCCCTCTCCATGGTTTTTCACAAAGCTCTCTCTCCTCTCCTCCACCACTCAGGCTCCCTAGCTTCCTTCAAGGCTCAGCCAAAATCTTCACTTCTGAAGACCTTGTCAAGTACCCCGAGCTCTTTGTGCCTTTCTCTCTCAGATTACCTTCCACCTACTTTCTCTTTATATGTCATTAGGAATAACCTAGTTATTTACACGTTATCTTTCCCATTAGAATGTAAGCTTCCTAAAGGCAGAGGGCTATTTTTGCCTTTCTTCATATCCCCAACTCTTACACAGTATCTGGCCCATAGTCATTATTTATTAAATGTTTATTGACTGAAGAACTCTAGTGAGGTCGAACTCACCACTTTATGAGACAATCCATTCTATTTGTGGATGACTCTAATTGGTTTGGTTTGGTTTGGTTTTTTCCATATTGAGCCAAAATCTGTTTTGTGTAACTTTAATGCATTGATCATAGTTCTGGCCTCCAGAGCCAAAGAAAAGAAATCCTTCTTCCACGGGCCATCTCTAATACTTTAAAATTATCTTTTGTGGCTGTGAGCAATCAAACAATGAAGAATGGAGGTCAAGTCAAGTCAACATGCATTTATTAAATGCTTACTACATGCCGGTTACTATGCTAAGCACTGGTAATAGAAATAAAGGCAGAAGAAACAGTCCCTGCCCACAAGAAGCTTACATTCAAATGAGGGGTCGATAACACATAAAAGATGGAGAAGGGGAAAGGTACCTTGTTGGCGGTTTTAAAAAAAACCCTCCAGAGAATTATAAGTAGACACTGGAAAAGAATAAAGCCATGATTGGTCTGGGCATCTTCTGTAAATTGAAGGGTCTGGGAGGAACCAGGCAATCAGAAGAAGGGACTACAAGGGTAGAGAATACTTTCAGAATGAGAAAGCCAGGGGTGTGATGATTTTTGAGCATGCTGATGATGCTTCTAGGCATGATAGAAAAAGTACAGAGTCAGAAATGTCTCCTGGAGAAGAATGAAGGCCACTTGGCATTGATTGGTTTGTGTACTCAGTGAAGATGAAATGTGAAATAGCTAATGAGCAGCCCTGTTGCAAACATCCCAAAGAGGTGTGCATACTAACCTCTCAAAAGATTGTAATAATTCTATGGTCCTTAATGCTTAATATTCCATTATCTATGTGGGAATAAAACAGTCTGTTCTGTGTGTTTACATATATATGTGTAGATGTATGTATAGAACTGTAAAGACTGATGAGTTAAATATATTTATATAATAATCTTATGTATTGTAATAATAATATATGTGTTGATTTATATTTACTTATAAATATATATTTAATTCATCAACCTCTATAATTCTATACATACACATAATACATAAATATATTTAACTCATTAACCTCTAATGTTCTATACATCCATATATAAACATATATACATGCACACATATATTGTTACGTTATGTTTAACTCACCCTCTATGGTTCAATATGTGCATATATACATATACACATACACATATATGTATATGTCATGTATACATATATATGTCTATTTCATCAACTTCTACAGTTCTGTCAGTACATGAATTTAAGAAAGCAGGAAGAATCTGTAACCTCGACTCTCCCTAGGATCTGCTGGTTAAATGTGCCAGCCTAACTCCTGGCAGACCCCAGGGGCAGGGCCAGCAGCATCATCAATGATCTTAAGCTGGAATTTTATAGGACAAGACAGAGCAGCAAGGTACTCAGCAGTAATTTACAGTTGGGGTTAAACTTTGACAGTGAAAACTTTGGGAAAGTAGCTAATGAGCTTGGCTTAAGGAACAAGGAAAGAGATAATAAATTATGCAGAAAGCCTTTTACCATAAAGATGGCACCCCTGCAATAGTCTGTGGCTTGAAACTGCCACAGCATCAGGGCCTACTGGTGCCTGCTGCGTCTGAGGGTGGAGCCGTGCCTTGGTAACTAATGCTTGTTTTCCCAGGCTACAAGAGACTGGGGGAGGGAAGGCACCCAAAGAACTCTCATTTTTTTATATTTCTTTGTTTTTTAGGTTAAAAAATTAGCTTTCCCCCAAGAATAACCCACCCATTCTTTCACCCAAGAAGGAATATGAAAGGAGGCATCTGAAGTTATTAGTCAAGCAAAGGAATTAAAAGGGAACACATTTTTAGTTATTACTCCATCCTCTTATCCTTTGAAGGTCATCATGAGCATTTATGCAACTCTCTTCTGGGTTGAATTCCCTTCCTAACAAAATATGTCGATGAGTATTGCTAAATAAAAGACATTTTACAATATGGAGACATTATGGTATAGTGGATAGAGAAACTGGATTTGGAAATGAGAAGACTTGAGTTCAAATGCTGCCTCTAATGAAAGCTATGTGAGTCTGGGGAAGTAATATCACCTCTCTCTGTCTCAGCTTCTGTTTCCAGATGTTAAGGTTAGTTATTTTCAGGGTCTAGCTCTCAAGCATAAAACCTCAGCTAGTTCATGGTTCTTTCACACGTATGAGGTATTGATTGCTTCTAGCCTCTTCAAAACTTCTGTTATCTTCTGTTATCTTACATCTAGGTTCCATAGTCCCACCCTCAGCTCAGAGGGCCTCTTCAGGCAGCTTCAGAAATTTCTTGTATCATTCAGACAAGTATCTTTTTTCCACTCTGGTTTAGCTCATTATCACTTAATGTAATAGAGGGCATTATTTAAAGGTGTTTAGAGAGGTTTAGGGAAGAGCTCAGGGGAGTTCCTGCCTTTTCTCTGCCATCTTGGTTCTGCTTCTCTCCACTTAATGTTACACACATGCCAACATAATCATTTGTCTCTTCCCTTCTCTATTATCCACCCTTTATGCCTTCCATTTTTGTCAGTTTCTCCCAGCTAAGTTGGGGTTGTGCTACTGATCTCTCTCTACTTGTTTTTTCATCTCTTTCTCTAGGCCAGTTAAACCAAGTTATGCAAATCAACTCAGACTGTCTCTAAAGATTTACGAAAGGAAGAGGTTCTGGGGATTTGCAGTCTTCATTTGCTTTGATTTTCATTTTCTAGGCTGATCTTATCTGAGTGTCAAAGGATGTCTTGAAGGAAGACCTATAGCAACCTGGCCTTGAATCAGTCTGCACAGTGTCATCCTCAAATGGGAGCCTCTGGAAGACCTCACCATGTATAGATAATCCTTCTTCCATTTGGAATTTGCACAGGACATCTTCCTAGCCACTGACATGAACTTTTGGAAAGCTACTCCCTGACAACAAGACACATCCTTTTGACATCAATGTTCTCTCAGTAATGACTTTGAATCAGTTGGATTGGAATTGGATTGGATTGGATTATGGAATGCCATAATTATAGAAAAATCAAAATTTCAAGTGGCCCAAAGGGCAATAGAAAGACACGTGATGGGTATAAGTGGGCTGCTTCTTTTACCAAGGATGCCTCACATGCAAGAAGTGCTATAAAAGATATTGCCAAAGATGTGCAAGCCCAGAAAAGGAAACGGGCTCCTTGCTGGCAATTCAGCCAGCATGAGAGATGTCTAGCCCAAGTTGCACTGATATTTAAAAACCCAAAGTAAAGTCTACAGTGACAGAGTATTTATAGAAGGACATGGACAAGAATGAGACAGGAGCACAACATGAGAATGTAGTAGTAGTAGGCCTCCACCAGTCTCGGACAACCATGGATCAGAGCCTTGAAGAGCCACAGGCCACAGTGTGGCTGTACAGTCTGATGTGGGAACCGCAGCTCCTAAGTGACTTATAACCAGTAACTGCCACATCCCATGTTGTATCTACCCCATAAGGAGTAGCTGGAGTATCCTCTCCAGGGCGCTAGCCTGGGCGGATCAATATGGAAAACAAGCTGTTGCCCATGCAGCAGGTTTTCCCGCTCCGGGCCATTGGTGGATCCAAAGGAGAGGCAGAGCCAATACAGTTTGGCACCAGTGCCATTGCAGGAGTTGGCAGAGGGACGTGATGTCCAACATCCAACTGCCTAAGGGACTCCTCCGACTCATGATTTTTCCTCCCGGTTAACTCCCGAAGCCTTTCCCATATATGGGTATAGCCACAAGGCAGAGGAGGTTTAAAATCAGGATTTCCTTCCACTAGGCGGGTTGCCTGCCAAGGCTAACAAGCCCCACCTGCCCGAAGCAACTGGTTTTAAGGCTCCAGTGACTCACCTTCACCCCTTCTCCTGTTAGTGGAAACAGTTCCACCACAAAAAGGCCAGAAGTTGAGCTTCAATTGTCAGAGGCTATTTGAAACACACACCATTAGAGCATTTTATAGAGAGTGGGAGCTTATCCCCACTCCCACCGCGGCATGACAAACCTTTGGAACCAACATGAGAATGTATGGATGTGTTATACCAATGAAGGATATATCCATGAGAATGAAATCAAAATTCCATCCAAAAAAATTAAATTTATATATATGTGTGTGTGTGTGTGTGTGTATGTGTATACATGTACATGTATACACAGAGATGAATACATAGACACATATATACATAATATGAAGTGAGATACATCTACGTGTGTATATATACATATATACTTATTGAGTACCTACCTATGGAAATATAAATGTGTGCATGTACTGTCTCATTTCATTTTTGTTTTTTTTTTCTTTTGGGGGTGAGGCAATTGGGGTTAAGTGACTTGCCCAGGGTCACACAGCTAGTAAGTGTCGTGTCTGAGGCCAGATTTGAACTCAGGTCCTCCTGAATCCAGGGCCAGTGCTTTATCCACTGTGCCACCTAGCTGCCCTTCATTTCATTTTTGTATCCCCAAGATAGACACTCAATAAATCTTTGCTCAAATGAGTGTTAATTGACTAAAATATAATTTGATGCTAATTATAATCATGTTTGTTATGATCAAAAATGCAAAAGGAGTTCAAATAGAATAGAGATCAATATGAACCTGAGTGGGCAGGGAAAAGGAGGAGGTAAGATTGAGCTAAAGAATATACATTTGTAACAGTCACTTGACAGAAAAAATAATAAAAATAATCTTGAGGTACAGAGCACTGCTTAGAATGTTTTTCATTTCTTCCCAGAGAGGGGAAAAAAATCTTAGTTTGTAATTATTTCTCATTATCTCAGAAGTTACTCTGTTATGTTTTAGGGAGGGGATTGTTCATCAATAGGAAACTCCAGAGTTTAAGTGCATTTTGGTACATATATTGAATTTGCAATAGTGTTGGGACATAAGAATAATATTAATAATAACTACCATTTATATAGCACTTGAAGGTCTGCAAAACATTTTTCCTGTACATAGTGAATAATATGGTATGGTGTTCAGAAGAGGTATCTGGCCCAGAAATTGAGATATGATCAAAAATATGAGATATAGTAGATAAAGCACCAGCCCTGGATTCAGGAGGACCTGAGTTCAAATATGACCAAGTCACTTAACCCTCATTGCCTCACACACACAAAAAAGAGATGATCAAAAATAATCTGGTAGGGGGAAAAACTACCTTGGAGAGTCAAAGACCCTAGATTCAAATCCACCTCTATCATTTTCTAACTTTGTGATCTTAGGCAAATCACTTAACCTCTCTGCACCTTGATTTCTTCATCCTAATCTGAAATGGTTGACCCCTAAAGTCCCTTCCATCTCTCATCTGATTCATTCTCTTGTTCTGAGTAAAGAGCAATCAGAACAGCTACTTGCCCATAGCTCATCATAAGCTAAAACCCTTTCCTGTTACCACCTTAAACCCATCGTTGGGCAAACATCAAAAACCTTGAGTAAGTTGGGAAAACAAAATTACAAGAAAAAAAGAGGAAATACTCTAAGCCCACAAGCTTGGGGTTTTTTTTCTTTTTTTTTCTTTTTAATTAACTGATTCCTTCACTTATTTCAAAACAGATTTTTTTTCCCCCTTTCTTACCACAGAGTACTCAGTCCCACATAGTCCTAAATTTACAATGAACTTGAACTTTCAGATTTAAGGATTCATTTTAATCATGAAAGCATGGGCATGTCCAGAGTTCAGGGCTTTGGGTCATATATTTATCTGTCCAGACCCTTGGGAACTCTGACCCAGTGCAAGGAGAGACAGGGGCAGCCCCTCAGAAGCCAACTGTATGACTGTACCTCTTTGTCCAAGGAATAAAGGTCAGTATTGACTAGGACACAAGATGACCCTGAAAGTACACTCCACTCCCTGGTGGTGTTCCCAGATTGCCACTATTTGCCTTGGTGTGTATCTTTAACACAGCTAATGCTCTTCCTGTTTGGAACAGAATCATTTCTCTGGAAAAACGCTTGCACACAGCAGCCAAGGACACCCATATTTAGAGTTTGACATGCTGAGTGAGGACAAATCGTCATTTTTTTAAGGGGATACTGGCAAGTGCTATTGGCTTCAACGTGGAAGTGAAGTCGTTTCCATGAGAACGAGGGCAGTCACTTATCGAAAGTCAAGTCAATAGCATAACAAGGTTCCATGATGGCTTTTTTTTTTTTTTTTGTAATTTACCTGGAATCAAGAATTTACCCTAACTGGGCAATGAGGCTCTGGAAGAAAAAACTCATGCATTTTTTTTACCCCCTGTTTTCCCTAAAACTTTAATTTTCAAGGACAGTATAAGATAGAGGAGCATATACTATAGGCAGTCATGGGGAGTTTTTCCTCCTTTAAAGAAAGTTAGCTTGAAAGCTCTAAAGATTTTCCCTTCTTCAAAAAATTCTGAATGGCTTTTAATCAATACGCCTGAAAGATAGGGATCTGGAGGAGCAGACAGTAAAGGGGCAAGGCATTTGGGGAATTGCCCATTTCAAAAACCTATGATTGGGGGCTGCTAGGTGGCGCAGTGGATAAAGCACCAACCCTGGATTCAGGAGGACCTGAGTTCAAATCTGACCTCAGACACTTGACACTTACTAGCTGTGTGACCCTGGGCAATTCACTTAACCCTCATTGGCTCACCAAAAACAAAAAACAAAAACAAAAACAAAAAACCTATGATTTATGGATGTAAGAAAGTCTCTCCACCAAAGCAGATCAGGTACTCCTCTGCAACTTAGGGTCTTAGAGAATTTCCTAGGGGCACTCAGTGGGGAAATCCCCATTTCACAGATGACAAGGCTGAAGCTCAAAAATGTTAAATGATTCATGTTGGGTCACACAGTTCACATCATGTCTCCAAGTCTGAGATTCTTTCCACTTACTCAACACCACAGGGTTGTGTCAGAGGCCAAACTTAAACTTAGGCCTTCTTGACTCTGAGGCCCTTTTTCCATAATATGGCTGCCTCTCCAGTTAATACTCCTTTTGTGTGTTGTTGTTGTTGTCTTTCAGTTGTTGTTTGGTCTTGTCAAACTCTTCATGACCATGTTTGGGGTTTTCTTGGCAAAGATACTAGAGTGGTTTGCCATTTCGTTCTCAAGTTCATTTTACAGATGAAGAATTGAGGCAAACAGGGTATTACTTGCCCAGGGTCACACAGCTAGTAAGTGTCTGGGGCTAGATTTGAACTCAGGAGGAGGAGTCTTCTTGACTTCAGGCCCAGCACTCTAGACACTATGCCAATGAACTGCCCCACTCCTTTTGTGTGCCCTATAGCATTCTGAGGGTTCATTAGTACAGAATTACTGGATATAGAGGGAAGAGGAAGAAAGAGAATGGGGCTCCTGGAAGGCAGGCCTTTGAGGAAAGAGTATTTGATGAGTGTCAGGCTTCATACTCTCTCATTTCTCCCTCTTCCATTCACCATTCCTACTTATTCATCTACTGCCTTCTCTTGTTCCCAATGAGCCCTTAACAGCTGCAGCTGCTTCCATGCCAGCCCACCAGGGATGGCTATCCTGACATTTTAAAAATACTTACCCATCCCCAAATTTTCTCCATGTTGCAAAGTGAAGACTAAAAGGCATATGGGCAATGCAGAAATTAAGCTGGGAGGTGGGTAAAGGGGAATCTGGGTCCTGAGGAATTTGGACGCTGGGAAACAATAGGCTGTTGATAGTTTAAACAGGAAAGAAATTTGATAATTCCAGAAGGACACCCCTCCTAGAGACCCTGTGTCTTCCCATCTCCCATCCCCGTGACTTCCTCTAAAGCCAGTGTTCTCTTCCTGATTACATGAATCTTTCCAGGATGGGATAATGAAATTGGTGATAAAGTCACTGCTACCAGGAAGGAAGAAATAGCTAAGCAAAGAGGAAGCCAAGAGGGACAGAGCTGGATTAATCCAACAGCAACTATTATGATAGAGATGACAATAATCATCCCTTGCATTTATCTGGCACTCTCCTATTTATGAGAAGTAGCACATGCATTCTCACAGCCCTCACAGTAGCCCTCTGACGTGTGTAGAATATTCTTGATGACTAGGGCTAATTTGGGGGGACTAATCTTTGGATGACTAATCTGGGGACTTTTGACTCACTAGCTATCTGACTGCTATTAACTTAGCATGGGCCATTTATAAAGTTCCACCACATTGTTCCACTCCCAAATTGATAAGCAAAATGTTAAAGAATCCTCTTAACTAAATAATCAAAGCAGAGTTTATGAGATACTATTTAAAATTAAGAATACAGGGAGGGGGTAGAGCCAAGATGGTGGAGAGGAAACAGCAAGCTGCCTGAGCTCTCCTTCTGTTCCCTCAAAAAGAACATTAAATCTGGACAGATTCTGAAACTACAGAACCTGCAAAGGGACAGAGAGACACAGTCCTCCAACCAGAGATAATTTAGAAGACTTCAGGAAAAGGTCGGTCTGACTCAGACAAAAGGGAGGCACAGCGCAGGGCAGCAGCCCAGCGCCGAGGGGGTCAGGGCAAGTCAGCAGGAGCCGCAGGCCACAGACAAACAACTGAGGCCCCTGGAACCTGGTTCAAAAATCTGGTGGCCAAGAAGGACAGTGGAAAAACCTACCTGCACCAGCCGGGAGGGCGACAAACGGGTCAGGCGGGATCAGATGCCAGGAGCGGGCACCTGACTGGCCGAGCGCACCCAGACAGGAAGTGCAGGGTGGGGGATCTCCACACACCATAAAGGCCTCAGAGTAAAAACCTGGTCACACAGCACCTATACCCCTGCACAAGAAGCCCAAAACAGGGACTCTGGTGCCCCGAGAGCAGACCTCAACTTAAAAAATAAATAAATAAGCTGCAATAATGAGTAAGAAGCAAAAAAGAGCCCTCTCCATTGAGAGCTTCTGTATCAATAGGGAAGAAGCCAACGCAAACTCAGATGAGGACAATACCCTCAAATTGCCTACATGTGAAGCCTCACGAGGGAAGGTGAATTGGTCTCAGGAACAAAAAGCCTTCCTGGAAGAGCTCAAAAAGGATTTTAAAAATCAATTGAGAGAGGTAGAAGAAAAAATGGGGAGAGAAATGAAAGCAAAACAAGAAAACTATGAAAAAAGAATCAGCAGCTTGGAAAAGGAAGCACAAAGATTGACTGCAGAAAACCATTCCTTAAAAAATTCATCTGGACAAATGGGGAAAAAAAAGTGTATAATTTCACTGAAGAAAACAATGCCTTAAAAAATTCATTTGGCCAAATGGAAAAAAGGTGCATAATCTCATTGAAGAAAACAATGCCTTAAAAATTTCATCTGGCCAAATGGAAAAAAAGGTACATAATCTCACTGAAGAAAACAATGCCTTAAAAAATTCATTTGGCTAAATAGAAATAAAGGTGCATAATCTCACTGAAGAAAACAATGCCTTAAAAATTAAAATTGGACAGTTGGAAAATAAGGAATCCACGAGACACTGGGAATCAGTCAAACAGAATTCAAATTCTTAAAGGAGAAGTTAAATGAGTTACAAGAGGAATTAGACAGTAATACTATACTAGTGGGGGATCTGAATCTCCCCCTCTCAGAATTAGATAAATCTAGCTGAAAAATAAATAAGAAAGAAGTGAAAGAGGTGAATAAATTACTAGAAAAGTTAGACATGATAGATGTCTAGAGAAAATTAAACGGGGATAGAAAGGAATATACCTTTTTCTCAGCAGTAAATGGCACATTTTCAAAAACTGACCATGTATTAGGGTACAAAAACATCATAGTCAAATGTAGAAAGGCAGAAATAGTAAATGCATCCTTCTCAGATCATGATGCAATAAAAATTACATGTAAGAAAGAGCCAGGGAAAAGTAGAATGAAAATCAATTGGAAACTAAATAATTTCATTCTAAAGAATGAATGGGCCAAACAACAAATCATAGAAACAATCAATAACTATATCCAAGAGAATGACAATAATGAGACAACATACCAAAATCTATGGGATGCAGCCAAAGCAGTGCTTAGGGGAAAATTTATAGCTCTAAATGCTTACATGAATAAAAAAGAGAAAGAGGAGATTAATGAATTGGGCATGCAACTTAAAAAGCTAGAAAAAGAACAAATTAAAAAATCCCCAATTAGATACTAAATTAGAGATCCTGAAAATCAAAGGAGAAATTAATAAGATTGAAAGCAAAAAAAACCCATAGAATTAATCAATAAAACTAAGAGCTGGTTTTATGAAAAAACCAATAAAATAGATAAAATATTGGTTAATTTGATTAAAAAAAAAGAAAGAAGAAAACCAAATTACCAGTATCAAAAATGAAAAGGGTAATGTTACCACCAATGAAGTAGAAATCAAATCAATAATTAGGAATTATTTTGCCCAATTGTATGCCAATAAATTTGACAATCTAAATGAAATGGATGAATATTTACAAAAATACAAACTGCCCAGGTTAACTGAAGAGGAAATAAAATCCTTAAATAAACCCATATTAGAAAAAGAAATTGAACAAGCCATTAATGAACTCCCTAAGAAAAAATCCCCAGGGCCAGATGGGTTTACGGGTGAATTTTACCAAACATTTAAAGAACAATTAATTCCAATATTATACAAATTATTTGGAAAAATAGGTGAAGAAGGAGTTCTACCAAATTCATTTTATGACACAAATAGAGTGGTGAAACCAAAACCAGGCAAAGCAAAAACAGAGAAAGAAAATTATAGACCAATCTCCCTAATGAATATTGATGCTAAAATCTTAAATAAGATATTAGCAAGGAGATTACAGCAAGTGATCACCAGGATATTACACTATGACCAGGTGGGATTTATACCAGGAATGCAGGGCTGGTTCAACATTAGGAAAACTATTAACATAATCAACAACATCAATAAGAAAACCAACCAAAATCCTATGATTATCTCAATAGACGCAGAGAAAGCTTTTGACAAAATACAGCACCCATTCCTAATAAAAACACTAGAGAGTTTAGGAATAGGTGGAGCTTTCCTTAAAATAGTAAACAGTATCTACCTAAAGCCATCAGCAAGTATTATATGCAATGGAGATAAATTAGAGGCCTTCCCAATAAGATCAGGGGTGAAACAGGGATGTCCATTATCACCCCTATTATTTAATATTGTCCTAGAAATGTTAGCTTTAGCAATCAGAAAAGAGAAAGGAATTAAAGGAATTAGAATAGGCAAGGAGGAAACAAAACTATCACTCTTTGCAGATGATATGATGGTATACTTAAGGAATCCTAGAGAATCAACTCAAAAATTACTTGAAACAATGAACAACTTTAGCAAAGTAGCAGGATATAAAATAAATCCACATAAATCATCAGCATTTCTATACATGACCAACAAAGTCCAGCAGCAAGAGACAGAAAGAGAAATTCCATTTAAAGTAACAGTAGATAATATAAAATACTTGGGAGTCTACTTGCCAAGAGAAACCCAGGAACTCTATGAACACAACTACCAAACACTCTTCACACAAATCAAATCAGATCTAAATAATTGGAAAGATATCAATTGCTCATGGATAGGCAGAGCTAATATAGTAAAAATGATAAGACTACCTAAAAATTATTTTATAGAGCTAGAAAGAATAATAACAAAATTCATCTGGAAAAACAAAAAATCAAGAATATCCAGGGAAATAATGAAAAAAAAAATTCACAGGAAGGTGGGTTAGCAGTACCAAACCTGGAGCTCTACTATAAAGCGGCAGTCATCAAAACTATCTGGTACTGGCTAAAAAATAGAGTGGTAGATCAATGGAATAGGCTAGGCTCAGGAAATGCAGTAGTAAATGACACTAGTAATGTAGTATTTGATAAACCCAAAGACTCCAGCTTCTGGGATAGGAACTCAGTATTTGACAAAAACTGCTAGGAAAACTGGAAGATAGTATGGCAGAAATTAGGCATAGACCAACATCTTACACCTTATACTAAAATAAGGTCAAAATGGATACACGATTTAGACATACGAGGTGATACCATAGGTAAATTAGGAGAGAAAGGAATAGTCTACCTATCAGATCTTTGGAAAGGAAAACAGTTTATGACCAAACAAGAGATAGAGTATATTATAGAATGCAAAATGGATGATTTTGATTACATTAAATTTAAAAAATTTTGAACAAACAGAAGCAATTTATCCAAAGTTAGAAGGGAGGCAGAAAGCTGAGAAACAATTTTTGAGGCCAGTACTTCTGATAAAGGCCTCATCTCTAAAATATATAGGGAACTAAATCAAATTTATAAGAATCCAAGTCATTCCCCAATTGAGAAATGGTCAAAGGATATGAACAGGCAGTTTTCTGATGAAGAAATAAAAGCTATCTATTCCCATATGAAAAAATGCTCTAAATCTCTAATGATTAGAGAGATGCAAATTAAAACAACTCTGAGGTACCACCTGACACCTATCAGATTGGCTAAAATGACAAAAAAGGAAAATAATAAATGTTGGAGAAGCTGTGGGAAAATTGGAACACTAATCCATTGTTGGTGGAGCTGTGAACTGATCCAACCATTCTGGAGAGCGATTTGGAATTATGCCCAAAGGTCGATAAAGCTGTGCATACCCTTTGACCCAGCAATACCACTTTTGGGTATTTTTCCCATAGAAATCATGGAAAGGGGAAAGGGACTAACATGTACAAAAATATTTATAGCTGCTCTTTATGTGGTGGCAAGGAATTGGAAGTTGAGGGGGTGCCCATCAATTGGGGAATGGCTGGACAAGTTGTGGTATATGAATACAATGGAATACTATTGTGCTATAAGAAACGATGAGCAGGAGGAGTTCAGAGAAACCTGGAGGGTCTTGGTGGGCTGATGATGAGTGAGATGAGCAGAACCAGAAGAACATTGTACACAGTATCATCAACATTGAGTGTTGATCTACTGTGATGGACTATATTCTTCTCACCAATGCAATGGTACAGAAGAATTCCAGAGAACTCATGATAGAAGAGGATCTCCAAATCCAAGAAAAAAAAAAAGAACTGTGGAGTATAGATGCTGAATGACCCATACTATTTCTTTTGTTTTTGTTGCTGTTGTTTTTTTCTATTTTGAGGTTTTTCATCATTGCTCTGATTTTTTCTCTTATAACATGACTAATGCAGAAATAGGATTAATGTTATTATGTGTGTGTGTGTGTGTATATATATATATAACCTATATCAGATTACCTGCTGTCTAGGGGAGGGGGAGGGAGGGGAGGGAGGGAGAAAAATCTGAAATTGTAAAGCTTGTATAAACAAAAGTTGAGAACTATCCTTACATGTAACGGGAAAAAAATAAAATACTTTATTAATTTTTTTTTAAAAAGAATACAGGGAAATTAAATGTACAACCTGACTGTGGTTCCCATTCTGATGCTTCCACCTGCTGCCCCTGGAACTTTTTTTAATACAATAAGGGTTGTAGCCGCCTCTTGCCTTATCCTGTCAGCCCCTCTAATCTTGTCAGTCAGCCTCCAGTCCTCTTATCTGCACCTCCTTTTAGTCTTCTCCTGCGTCCTTGTAGCCCCTCCTCTCATCTGCCCCCCTTCCTGTCTAACTCCCAGGTCTATATATATTTTCCTTTTCTCCACTCAAATCTCGGGGCTTTTTGCACCCACACACCAAGCTAATCCGCTAGCCAGGACTGCGGCTGAGGCTAGGGGCACGCTCGAGCATCAGATGCCTCAGCACAGGCTACGCCAGAGCCTGACCTGGAGGAGTCCGGGATCTCTCAGATAGCTCCGCTCAGGTTGGAGGGAACTGGGGGCTTTTTTCCCCCAGCTGTCTGACCTGGCATCTTGTACAGCCCACGGGGCTTTTTGGCTCAGCTGAAGCAGAGGGGGAGGGGCACCAGCGCCTCCCACACAGAAGAAACCCTGAGGGCCTAAGGCTTTCTAATCTCAGCCTAAAGGTAGGGTCCCCAAATCAAAATAAATTGCCACACGTGCAAACATTAATATCCCTGTCTTGGGACAGCTAGGTGACGTAGTAGATAGAGCACTGGCCCTGGATTCAGGAGGAGAGTTCAAATCTGACCTCAGACACTTAACAATTACTAGCTGTGTGACCCTGGGCAAGTCACTTAACTCCAACTGCCTCACTAAAAAATAAAAAAAATTTTAAAATTTTAAAAAAAAAGAATGCTACTGTCCTTCCTTCCTTGTGTCCTTCATAACCAAGAATGGTTTTCCCTGCTTTTTTCACCTGATGGGGAGGAGTAGGGGCAATACTAGATCTGAGACTTTTGGAGAGACTGGACAACTTAAATACCTCCCCTTCCCTCACCCCCCACAAATAAAGTCTAATACTATAATGCTATCATTTGTCTCTAAAATACTAAAGACCCTATTTTTTCAAAGGTTATTGAAATGCACTGATCCAGGTAGTGAGTGTGTTCAGTGATAGCACAAGTGTCAGTTTCTATTCCATGCTCTATTTTTTCTGGTTTCATTTCAGGACCACTATGTAGTCATATTTCCCCAACCCACAAACACCAATTCTTTTAAAAAAAAAAAAAAGCTTTTTCCTTCCTTTTCAACTAAGACCAACCATTCTTACTTCTTTCTAATATTTATAAAAAATTTGCCTGAAAGCTGGTCAGCTAATTTCACCACAGATTAAACCACTTGTGAAAATGAACACTAAAAACATACATTTGTGATCTAGTTTCCATGACTTGAAGGGGCCTTGGGAAAAGAGGGGATGGTGTACACATTGACTAATCTGAAAAACATGCTGATTTGCATTTTTTGAGACAAGAATCACTTCACAATAGTTATTCCTGGCCAGCCAGGATTGTATAAGTGCGGTTTTTTAAGAGGTGATATTCAAAAGACAAGCAGTAGGAATAGGAAAAGAAATACCAGTTATAGGTTAGGAAAATAAACCCCAAATGACAATCATTTGGAGGGAAAACATTTTTAAGACAAAGAACTTCATAAGGCAAGGTAAGGAAGAATTAAGATTTAGAAAACACTACCAACTTTTTTGGGGGGGTGGGGCAGGCAATGAGGGTTAAGTGACTTACTCAAGGTCACACAGCTAGTAAGTGTCAAGTGTCTGAATCAGGATTTGAACTCAGCTCTTCCTGCATCCAGGTCCAGTGCTTTATCCACTGTGACACCCAGCCACTTCATAGTACACTTGAAATGTGCCCTAGTCCTCTTCTGAGTCATAATCATTGTTATTTTGAAAGGACTCACAATAGGCAGAAGAGCAATAAAAAAAAACCCAAAAAACCAAAGCACTGGAGTCTGACCCATGAGTGTTGTAGTGTTCATTTTGATAAGTTTGGAGGATTTTGATCATCATTGTTTTCTCTTCCATATATTCTCTAAAATCATCTCCCCACAACTTCCATTTCCAGATTCCTTAAGCCTCCAAATAGTTATGTGGTATGCTTCCTTATTCTAAACATTAATCTACTTGCCTAATATGAATTAATGGAATTTTGCCATACCTGTATCTCAAAGTGGAAAGTTCTTGTTCTATAGAAAGAACTTAGCAAACAAATCTACAATTAACTCATATGCTTGAAAGAACTTTTCCCAGTGTGGAAAAGTGCCAAAGTAATTGAACTCCCAGCGTGGGAAATCTCTCTATGACCTAGCAGATAAGTCCTTTGTTGTTCAGTCATTTTCAGTCATGTCCGACTCTTTGTCAGCCCTTTTTGTGTGGTTTCTTGGCAAAGATACTGTAGTGGTTTGCTGTTTCCTTCTCCAACTCATTTTACAGATGAGGAAACTGTGGCAAACAGGGTTAAATAACTTGCCCAGAGTCACACAGCTAGTAAGTGTCTGAGACAGGATTGAACCTTAGGTCTTCCTGACTCCAGGCCCAGTGCTCTATCCAGTTCACCACCACAGAAGATGATAACAGCAAGTAGAAGGGATTTTCCTCACCAAGTTCTCTAAAACAAATGATGACAGACCCAGTTCTTTTTTGTTTTGCTAAGAAGGAAGCTTAAAGGTGAGTTATACTTTTCTGAAATAGAAAGAAAGCTGCCTAGTACTTTTTGTTTCCTCCATAAGAGAACCTGACAAAAGGTTAATTGTGTGTACAGACTTTATGTAATTCTGTAATTTCTGTATTCTAGCTTTATATACGTGGACTGTTACACAGCAGACCTCTATGTAAAGCAATGTTTACATAATGCAAATCTGCCCCTACCCACCCACTTTGCTTAGCCTATATAACAAAGGCATATACAAAATAATACAGGGGGCAGCTAGGTGGAGCAGTAGATAAAGCACCAGCCCTGGATTCAGGAGTACCTGAGTTCAAATCAGGTCTCAGACACTTGACACTTAACTAGCTGTGTGACCCTGGGCAAGTCACTTAACCCTCATTGCCCCGCAAAAACAAACAAAAAAAAAACTTTAAGCAAGTCATAAAATGTACTAAAATGCAGACATTAGGTACTGTACCATGATAAGAAACAGAATTATGAAATGAAACAGAATTATGAAAATTAGTAATAAAGTACACACAGTACTGTACAGTAAAGTTAACATAGATTGATGTGGGGATGGGTTTAATTGATCAAATTGATCATGAGGTGTCCCAAAGAATTACAAAAATCAGTGACTCAGTTTCCCAAGTTTTATTGAAAGACTGCTGACCACAGAGAGAGCACCATGGAGATAGGTGTTTCAATTTGGGAGATGGAAATGGTTATATTTAGAGTAAGAAAAAGTATCATTATCTTAATCTCCTCTTTAAGGAGGTACATGGGAGTTTTATCTTAATTTGGACATCCTGGGGTCCTGAGACAACCTCCGAGGCAGGTACCTTTTTCCTTGGAGTTATGTTTTGGGGGTTTACACTTAATAATGTGAACCTAAGAATATATTTGGCCTTCTCTGGGCATATTCCTAAAGACATGCTTCAACTTGTCAGACCCAGAGGGTCTCTGTGTTTTTGATATCTCTTTACTTAAGATCTGGTTTCTGTAATCTAGGAATATTAATGGCTATTAATGGTTAATGGTCCCTGGTTACTGTCTCTGTTGATGGTGAGGGTTGATAGGGACAAACCCACTTGGTTACTGTAAAAACACAAACCTTAGTTTCTCTATTAACCCTTTTAGGTACTATGGATAGGTTATCTGTTAACCCTTTTAGCTTCCTCCATCAGGTATGTTGCTCCTTTCCCACCCACTGTGCCTAGCCTTTATCACCGGTGGTCCCACTGTGCATATTTGTTATGAAGCTATCAAGAGATGTTTAGACGGTACCTTTTTTTTTCCTCACACACCTGATCATAGCAAGAAATACTATTCTCAACTAGTCTTTGAACATTTTAAAAATCTTAAAGTATTTGAATCTGTCTTTTCAATACAAGAAAAAAAATCACTCAAATGATGAAATGCTTCTGTCAACTGTTTCCTTGGGACCCCCCCAGGTTCTGAAGCTTCCCTTTTTACTTCTGCAACCTTTACAGCTAGCAACTCAATCAGATCTTCACTGAACACTCCTTTGTGAGACTCAATCAAAACATCCACATCATTCGCATCCACTTCTAGCTCTAATTATTGTGCCAATTTTATAATCTTGTTATTCACTTCTTTGAATGCTTCATTTTTGTCAAATCCATGAAAATCCAGGAACAAACCATGGGCACACTTTGTTCCAAACTCTCTTCGTACATATTTCTATTACATCTTCCCATGCCTTTTAGAATTTTTTACACAGTCGAATTTGTGTAATATGAATTTACACAAAGTGAGAACTCTCAGTATTGGTTCAGATACACCTTCTACCAACTGAAGTGACTGAAATTCCAAATACTGCCACAAATTAAAGAAGGGCTGGGGTGCTGAGCCCAGAGGAAAAAACAGACAATAATAATGGGCAAATAAATAAGAGTCTCCATAACGTTGTTCAGCTAAGTGAAGCTTCTATGTCACTCTGGGAAAGACAGACAAATGGATATTTTATGTTAGATTTATCCGAAGCCGTTTCACTCTTTATTTTGCTTTTCTTCTTTGTAAATAATCAGTATAGGGGGCAACTAGGCAGCTAGATGGCGCAGTGGATAAAGCACTGGTCCTGGATTCATGAGGTCCTGAGTTCAAATCCAGTCTCAGATACTTGACGCTTACTAGCTGTGTGACACTGGGCAAGTCACTTAACCCCCATTACCCACCAAAAAAAAAAGCAAATAATCAGTCCTTTTTTTTCTAAGTGGCTGTGTTTTTGTTACCCCCCCCCCTTTTTTTAGCAGCTGTTTTTACCCTAGAATGGGAAATGAAGTGGTTCCAAATGTTTCCTTTCTATTCCAAGTGTATTGCATTTTGCTCTCTAATATTCTGCTGGGGGTCCCTTATTGAGTCAAGTAAAACCTAGAATGTCAGTGTCCTTTCAATTGATGTTCATGGCATTAGCTAATCATAGCTGCTAGGTGGCTCAGTGGATAAGCACTGATCCTGGAGTCAGGGAGACATGAGTTCAAATCCAACCTCAGAAACTTCCTAGCTGTGTGACCTTGGGCACTTAACCTCTTTTTACCTTAACCCACTGAAGAAGGAAATGGCAAGGTATTCTAGTTTCTTTGCCAAAAGAAAAAGAAAAAAAAAAACCTATGGACAATATGGTCCACAGGGTCACAAAAGGTCAGAAACAACTAAATAAAAACAACACTTGCTAACAGGGCAGCTAGGTAATGGGGTAGATAATGTACCAGACCTGGAGTCAGGAAGACCTAAGTTCAAATCCAGGCTCAGATACTTCCTAGCTGTGTGACCCTGGTGAGAGGGAAATGACTCCTGCTCAATAATTCTCTGGAACTCAGCGGTGGTGATGTGTCAAAGGTTTGTTTATTCTCATTCTTGAGAGAATGGGCAACCTGTTGTGCAGCTGGTGGGTGCAAAGAGAATGGGGGCTCATAAGCCCCATTTTAACCCCTGGTCCCTAATGTGAATGGATTCTCCCCTTTTTCATCACTGGTCCATTACTCAAAGGTTACAATCTACATGCAAAAACTAGCTAACATGAACACAGTATTCTTAACCCTGTTTTCCATAATTATTCTTTGGGTTCTTAGCCAATGGGGGAGGTGACACAGGGACCTTTCTTCAATCTTCCCTTATATGGACACAATACAGAATGGGACCTTATTGAGACCAGCTCAGGGCTCCTTAAGCCACATGGCTTAAGATCACTGTTTGCTGGGGAAGGAGGAAGGGGAGGGAGGGGGACTGAGACCATCGTCCTCAAACAGGTCCGGAGGAGTATAATTTGAATGGTAACTGTTATATCCTTATTGAGAGGAGACCATTCCCCATTTCCTCACACCTAGCTAAGTCCCTTAACCCAGTTTGCCTCAGTTTCCTCATCTGTAAAATGAGTTCAAGAAGAAAATGGCAAACACTCCAGTATCTCTGCCAAGAAAACCTCAAATGGGGTCACAAAGGTCACTACTGAACAATAACAAACAACAGTTTATATTAGAGGCAGTTCCATCAATCAGAGGCTTTTTATTGAAACTCACATTTCTATCAATGAATAATCCACAAGCATTTATTAAGTGCCTTCTATGTGCCAGGCACTATGCTGGGCCATGGGGACACAAAAATGAAGAATAAAGCAGACCTTCCAAGAGTCTCCATTGAACAGCATTTTAAGCTTTTTGCAAAGCACTTTTGTCCTAATAACTGTGAGGTAGGTAGTGCAGGTATTATTCTCCCTTTTACAGAGGAGGAGCCCAAGGCTCTGAAAAGCTAAATTCCTTGACCCAGCTAAGAAATGTCAGGAGCAGGCCTCCTGGCTCCAAGTCCAGCCCCCATATGCAACATTATGCTGCTCAAGTTCACTCCAAGATGTGGCTTCTTAATCTTATTTGTGTGTGTCATGGACCCCTCTGGTAGTGTGGTGGCCCCCTTCTTATGGAATAATGTTTTCAAATGAATAAAATAAAATACATATGATAGCAAAGATAATCAATTATACTGAAAAACAGTTTAACTATTTTAGACTACCCAAAAAATAAATAAGATTCCCTGAAATCTATACACAGACCCCAGGTTAAGAACTCTTGACCCAAAGAAACCAACATCCCAGCTGCCTAAATGATAGGAGAGCTCATCTGACTTAACATTTAGTTAGTTAAGTTCTTCTTTCATAGATTTCCATTTAAAACCCAGAGTTTTTCATTCTTTTTTTTTTTACTCAAGTGCCCTTGTTCTTTTAAGTAATATTTTTCTTGTTTTGATCTAACAAACATTTATGGAGCACCTACCGTTGTTGTTGTTGGTGGTGGTGGTGGTGCCTTATTTTCAAAGAGGTCCAACGACATCACAGGGTGATGCCTTGACATAAGGGTGACTTGGATTTAAGTGAAGCAGTTGCACAAAGTCATCAGCCTCACTCTCTCTTCCAGAATCATTAAAGTCCTGTGGCAAGACAGAAGTCAGGATTACTGGCAATGGCCCAGGATACATAGGGTGACCTTGATCTTCAATGTCTGACCAAGCTTTAAGCAGGCCAAAACACCTTCTTCAGCCACCTTCATGGCTGTTGGAGCAAATTGTCCTCATCTGCTGGCCCTTATAACTGCAAAGCACTGTATTAATTGATGATGGGGCTACCAAGATAGATGAGGCTCCCACCCTTAAGCTTCTAGGGAAAAGGGGGCTGGGGGATGGCAGCAAGATGACTTCAATTACTTCAATAATTAGATTCTTTGGTTTTGTTAGTGTGCTATTCCTGCTTTTAACTGTAACCAATAAATAATTTAGGATATCAATCAACAAGTATTGAGTAAGTATTTATATATACCAATCTCTGGGAACAGAAATACAAAGAATGAAGCAATTCCTACTTGAAAGGAGTTTACATTCTATCTGGGGAGTTCACATGATGAGAAATCATCAACTTGGAAAGTAAGGGACTTTAGAGAACATCTAGTACAATCCATTCATTTTCCACATGAGAGAATTCAGGGAAGGAAAGTGAATAAATTGCCCAAGGTCATACAGAGGGTAATGGTAAGGCTGTAATTTTGTTGTTGTTGTTGTTTTGTTTTGTTTTGTTCTGTGAGGCAATTGGGGTTAAGTGACTTGCCCAGGGTCATGCAGCTAGTAAGTGTTAAGTGTATGAGGCCTGATTTAAACTCAGGTCCTCCTGAATCCAGGGCCGGTGCTCTAACCACTGTGCCATCTAGCTGCCCCCCAAGGCTGGATTTTGAACCCATGTTCCATCTCCAGATTCAGTGTCCTTTCTACTGCACCACAGATGGTCTTTGAGAATTACTATGGCTTAAAAAGAAAATCATTTCCCAGAGCCAACCTGACCATCAGGTTCTGTGAACTTAGCCAGAGCAGTGATCTGATGATAGACACACAGACGGTCACCAGCCTACAGCAGAAGCCTTTCTGCTTGGTAGGAGCTGTCAGGGCAGTAAGTCTACAAGCTTTGCCTCCAAAAATGCCTGGGGTACTAGGTCTCAAATTGTGTTCCAAAATTATATTCTCATTAAAACAAGTTGGTGCCAGTTAAAAACAGAAAGGCCGATCAGTGGAACAGATTAGATTCACAATACACAGAAGAAAACAAACACAGTAGCATAGTGCTAATAATCCAAATACCCCCAGTTACTAGGGAAAGGACTTACCATTTGACAAAAATTACTAGAAAAACTGAACAGCACTCTGGCAGAAATTAGATTTAGACGAAGTCCTCATACAACCTAATACAGATCCATGATTTAGATATAAAAAAGTCATATCATAAACAAATTTGAAAAGAAAAGAAGAAATTACTTTTTAGATCTATGGCTAGGGAAAGATTATATCACTAAACAAGTGATAGGATCCCACAAGATAAAATGGATAATTTTTATTACATAAAATTTAAAAAACTATGCACAAACAAATCTTATATAGTAAACATTAGAAGGGAAATGGGTAACAAGGGAAAAAATATTTACAAGTATCTCTGATAATGGTCTCATTTCCAAAATATATAAAGAACTCATTCAAATTTATAAGACAGAGAGTCATTCCTTAATAGATAAATGGTCAAAGTTTAAGAACAGTCTTTCCAGGTTTTTCTGAGAGCATTTCTGCTCATCTTTTTCTTATAGTATAATAGTGTTCCATCATAATCACATACCACCAGTTGTTTAGCCATTCCCCAACTGATGGGCATCCCCTCAATTTCAAATTCTTTGCCACCAGAAAAGAGTTGCTATAAGCGTTTTTTGTACATATATGTCCTTTAACTTTTTGGTTTTTATCTCTTTTTGGATGCAGACCTAGTGGTGGTATTGCTAGGTCAAAGAGTATGCGTGGTTTTATAGCCTTTGGTCATAGTTCCAAATTGCTCTACAGAAGGGTTGAATCAGTTTACAAGTCCACCAACAGTACATTAATGTCTCATTTTCCCCATATCCCCTGCCTTTCTCATTTTCCTCTGCTGTCCTATTATCCAATACAATAGGTATGAGGTAGTACCCTAGAATTGGTTAGACTTGCATCTTTCTAATCAGTAGTGAGTTAGAGCATTTTTTTTCATATGGCTATAGATAGTTTTGATTATTTCATCTGAAAACTGCTATCTTTTGATCATTTATCAATTGGGAAATGTCTCTCATTTTTTAATAAGTTTGACATAGTTCTCTATATATTTGAGAAATAAGGCCTTTATAAGACAAACTTACTTTAAAATTTTTTTTACAATTATTATTGCTAATTGTATTTCCTTCCATCCTATTCCCTCCCCACACCACTTACTCTATTGTCTATCTCTTTTCACCCTGTCCCTCCTCAAAAGTTTTTTGCTTCTGACTACCCTCTCCCCCAATCTGCCTTCCCTTCTATCACCCTCCTTATCACTTTCCCCTCCCACTTTGCTGCAGGGTAAAATAGATTTCTATACCAAAATTGAGTGTGTATGTTATTCCCTCTTTGAGCCAATTCTGATGAGAGTAAGATTCATTCATTCCCCAGCACCTCTCCCATCTCCCCCTCCACTGTATAAGCTTTTTTATGCTTCTTTTATGTGAGATGACTTACTTGGATTGTTTCCTTTTGGCTGTTTGCAATATCTTCCTCTTGACCTGGGAGCTCTGGAATTTGGCTGTGATGTTCCTAGGAGTTTTCATTTTGGTCTCTCTTTCAGGAGGTAATCCGTAGGTTCTTTCAATTTCTATTTTACCCTCTGGTTCTAGAATATCAGGACAGTTTTCCTTGACAATTTCTTGGAAAATGATGTCTAGGCTCTTATTTTGATGATGGTTTTCAGGTAGTCCAATAATTTTCAAATTATCTCTCCTGGATCCCAGTTTATTTCTTGACTTTTAACTCTTTGTTAAAGTGGGGCACTGTCCCAAGATTCAGGGGGTTTGTGCAGCAGTTTTCAGAGTTCTTCCAAGGTTGATGTGAGTTAAGGAGAGGTGTGTTTACTACTCTCCTGGCCTGTGCTCTGGTCTGCAAGCCACAACAAGCCTGCTTTTCTGCCCTAGAACTACAAGAAGCATCCAGCTCCACTGTGGCTGCAAGCTCTGGTGTGCTAGTACTCCATCTCAGCCTGGGACTGCCACTCAAGATAGGAACCTGGATCTGAGTATGGACAAAACAACAGAATCCTGCCTCAGTGCTAGCAAAAACATCCCTGTAATCTCTTTCTGGCCAACTATTTGACCCCTTTTCCCTCTGTGGGCTGAGTTCCAGAAGCAGTCGCTGCTGCTGCTGATTCAGTGGCTCCCTAAACCTGCTCCTGGTTTGCTGAGGTTGGGTTTGCACTACAGTGGCTTGCACTGGACTGCAAACCACTCTCACTCTGGTATAACAGACCTTTCCTGTGGACCTTCTAAGCTGTCTTTGGCTGTAAAATTATTTTACCCTGTCTTTTTGTAGGTTCTGCTGCTCTGGGAATTGTCTTGCAGCATTATTTGAAGGTATTTGAAGGAGTCTTGGGGAGAACTCAGGCAAGTCACTGCCTTTCTTCTACCATCTTGGTTCCATTCCAAGAACAGTTTTTTCTTTTTCTTTTTCAGGGCAATGAGAGTTAAGTGACTTGCCCAGGGTCATACAGCTAGCAAGTGTCAAGTGTCTGAAGGCAGATTTGAACTTGGGTCTTCCTGAATCCTGGGCTAGTGCTTTATCCACTGTACCACCTAGCTAACCCCAGAATAGGCAATTTTCAAAGGAAGAAATCCAAACTAACAACAATCATATAAATTCTTGAAATCACTAATAAGTAAAGAAATTCAAAGTAAAGCAGGTAGGAAGTTCCACTTCACACTTATCAGACTAGAAAGAGATGACAAAAGAGGAAAATGACAAATGTTGGCAGGACTGTGGGAAAAGAGGTACATTGGTGCTTTGTGGTAGAGCTGTGAATTGGTCCAGCCATTCTATAAAGAAATTTTGAACTATGCTCAGAAAGTTACCAGACTCTACATATCCTTTGACACAGATTTACCACTACAATGCCTATACCTCAAAGAATTCAAAGAAAAGAGAAAAGGATCTACATGTACAAACATATTTAGAGCAGGTGTTTTCCTTTTCTGTAGTAGCCAAAAACTGGAAAATAAGGGAGTGTAATCCTATTGAGAAAGCAGTTAAACAAATTGTTGTATATAAATGTAATGAATATTATTGTGCCATAGAAAAGTATGAAATGAACAATTATAGAGGAAACTTGGAAAAACCTTTATCAGCTGATATAGATGACATGAACAAAATTAGGAGAATAATTTATAAAATGATAAAATTATAGAAAAAATTTTGAAAGTTTTTAGGACTGATCAAAATAATGAAAAACCGAAAGTTCTCAAAAATAAAGATGAAGCATACCTCTCACCTTCTAACAGAGAAAAGATGAACTTAAGATGCAGAGATACGTAGTTTCATACATGACTAATGTGGGGATTTATTTTCCCAGATTATATAGATATGTACTGAAGAATTTTTTAAAATTTGACCAGTGGGGGAGGGGGTGTAGTGAGAAAGACAATTAAATTTTTAAAATGTTTGTTACTTGAAAATTTAAAAAGAGAGGAAGGAAGAGTGAGAAGGAAAGGAGAAGAGGGAGAAAGAGAAGGAGAGAGGAGTGAGAAAGTGAGAGGAGAGAGAAAGAAAGAAAAGAAGGAAGGAAGGGAGTGTGATGTTTAAAATCTAATTAGTAGTTGCCTTAAATTAGAAGCTTTAGCACCAGTCTTTGAGCATTAAGCATTTATTAAAGCATACCAGGTATTCACGTGGAGTTCAGAAAGTTAAGAAAAGGCCTATCTAGCCTAGAGTTCCAGCCTGGTTGGGTTCTTCCTCAAGTCCTCTGCAACAAGCCTGCTTCAACATGAACTCCCCTCAAAATGAGTGTGGAAGCATTTTATAGGTCTGGAGCAAAGGTGGTCCTTAAACACTGTTTCAAGTTAATTGGTTAGCATCATCTAAATCCATTGGTTCACCGGACTTGAAGGTGGTCTCAAGTTGAGTTCAAAGTCCTTAGCTTCTGAAAACAATTACCCTCTTAAGGGCTAGCCAGGTGTGGTTACAATCTAATTAACGTGAAGTAGACTAATCAGCAAAGTCAATCTCTCTCATTCAATCAGTTTAAGATTAATCTCCAGGTGGGCCTTTGAGTATCTGCCAAATCCCATTATTTTCTCACAGAAGGAAGGAAGGAAGGAAAGAAAGAAGGAAAAGGGAAGGAAGGAAGGAAAAAAGGAGGGAAGGAAGGAAGGAAAAAGGAAATTATAATAGAAGTTAGCTTTGGGGGGGAAAAAACAAAATATGTCATTAGAAAGACTAGAGTGGAGAAAAATACAAGCATGAATAAATGTAATACAAAGGAGAGTGAGGAAAGTGTCTGAGAGGGGAAAAGTGGTAGGAAAGGTTATTACTATTTTGTAAAGGCAATATTAGGAAGCAGAATGTGTCTCCTGATTATGTGATTGAAGCAAAATGTACAGCATTAGGAGCCCAGACACTGGGAAAATATTTAAGTAAAGGTTCTAATCAAAGTGAGGGCTGTTCATCTGTTCAGCCTTAACACCTACAGTCTCTTGTGTTCTCCCTGGCTTGGGCCAGTTCTTGAATGCAAATTCCACATCTAGAGAGATTGAATCAATAAGCCAAAAAAAAATTTTAATCTTTCTAATAAAAAAGCAAACACTAAGCAAAGATTATATATATATATATATATATAATTATAACTATAAATAATTAATGTATAACCCTAAGCAAGGATGGTTTTCTGTTGTTCAGTTGTTTTTAGTCATGTCTGACTTTTCATGACCCCATTTGTTGTTTTCTTGGCAAAGATACTGAAGTGGTTTGCCATTTCCTTCTCCAACTCATTTTACAATATGAGGAAACCAAAACAAACAGGGTTAAGTGACTTGCCCAGGATCACACAGATAGTAAGTGTCTGAGGCTGGATTTGAACTCAGGAAGATGAGTCTGGTGCTCTACCTCGTACAACACTTTGCTGCCCAGTCTTACATATAAACATGTATATATTACACACACACACACACATACATATACATATACGTGTGTGTGTGTGTGTGTGTGTGTGTGTGTGTGTGTGTGTGTATGTTTAACCATTTAGCAAGGATATGTAGTCCTGGCTCTCCAAGTCCCTGTCCACATGGATAAACTGAAGTCAATAACAACAGTCCTCAATAGGATTTAAGAAAGTCAGCTCCAAAGAGCTACTACCCTTCCTTCTAATTTATAAAGGATTCCACCAAAAAAAAAAAAAAAAGACTTTGGGTTGTGAAAGTTTGTGAGGTTGGGGATCTGACTAGACAGACAAACAGATAGATAGATATTGACAGCTCATGTATGACATGGGTAGATATCTGATCTGGTATCTGACCCACTCCTCTCAAAGGTTCTTTGCCTTCATGGGGAGCAGGGGTGGGATTGCCCGTGGCTGGGTGTACATTCCTTCCTTGGCTTATTTCCAAGAGCTACTATACTTTGGGACATGAAGAAGCCTTACTGACATTTTCCCTGATCACCCGTAGGGGGAGAATAATACTTGACTTATGTTCGCCCCTTTACCTCCCTTCCACCTCTGGTTACACAAAAGATCATCATGACTAGCAGTAAAGAGTAAACAGAAATCAGGGAAGTTATATAGATTAAAATAGACCAAAGAAAGCACAGGTACTCTTCTGTTGGGAACAAGATAAAATCTCACCTCAAACCAGAAAAGAGAACATTCTCACCAAGAAGAAATTTGCTTATCTGAGGCCACATGACCAGTAAGTAGCAAAGCTAGGATCTGCATTTGGTCCTTCCACTCCAAATCTAGAAGTCTTTCTACTGCTGCCCTGGTTAATGATTTGGAATCACTGTGGTGAGTAAGGGCAAAGATCACCTGAGGCAATACAACAATGGGCATTGGCAAAGGGTGAAATGACTTCCTTAAAAGAGGGGGTTTTGTTTGTTTGTTTTCCAGATCAACTATTAAACTGGCTGTACCCAGTATAATTTTTAAAAATAACATTCCTTGTTAGCCTGCACTGGGACACCTTTGATAACTAGTTTGCATTACTGAGTGTAACTGCTGAAAAAAATCACACTACTTAAAAATATGACCTTCCAGACATTCCCAGAACAGAACTAGAGGGGACCCTAGAAGAAAGTTAGGCCTTCTCCCTCCTTTTAAAGATAAAGAAAATGAGAACCAGAGAAGTCCAGGGGTATACTGGTAAATGTTTAACAATAAGCTCTCTAGAAAATGAAATGTTCATCCAACACATGATTAAGTTTAATCTACATTTTTAATACTTTTCCACACTTTCTTAAAATGTAGACAATCAATAAGACAATAAATCAAATTCTGATTTGTAGCTTTCATAGATATTCAAGTTGTACATGCTCACACTGAAGATTTAAGAATCGGCTTCCTTTAACTGGGTTGAAGCTGGCGCCAGCATACCCCCAAAACTGAAGTAGGAGACAAAAAGGGGTTAAGAGAAAAACCTAAGACCCAAGCCCACATTGGGTGCCAAATGATGATTTGGGCAGGAAATTTGGGGTCAAATTGATTGTGAGTTGTCCCAAAAGAATTACAAGACTCAGTGACTCAGTTTACCAAGTTTTATTGCAATGCTGTGAGTGATTACAGGGAGAGAACCAGAAAAGTGGAAAGGTATCTCTTGAATAGTGAAAGAAAAGATAGTTATATTTATAGTATGGATAAATTGATTATCAGTCTCATTATAATAATCTCCACCTTGGGGAGGTACAGGGGAGAGCCTGTCCTACTCATTATAATATTCTCCACCTAGGGGTGTTTCAGGGGAGGGCTTATCCTAATTTGGAGTTCCTGGGGTCCTAAGCCAACCCCGGAGGCAGGTACCTTTTTCCGTGGAGGTGTGTTTTGGGGGTTTAGGGGGTTTATGCGTCATAAGGTTGTATGGAGCAAACTGCCTCAGTTTACCCAAATAACTCGAGAAGACCACCAATTCAAGCAGAGACAGATTTATTACATTCCCACAGGAATGGGCAAGCTCAATGCCTGAGCCACGCCAGCTAATACATACCTTGACCTTATATAGGAATGTTGGTCAGAGGGGAAGTCCCCATGCACACTAGGTCGAGCTCACAATCTAACATCCAATCCTGTCTCACCCAGGGTGCGTGTTCAGCTCGTGATCAATGGATGGAGACATGCATACGTGTTCCAGGAACAAGGGGGAAAAGGGGAGGGGGAACAAGGTCAAACCAAAGGAAGAGGAAACAAGGGAGTGACAGTCAGATGTTTCAGATCTCCCAGCCCCTGTCTCTAAAGATATTCAACCTGAATAACAGGAAGAGTCACTCAGGTGCTTTAGCATTGTTTTGTAGTTGTGTTAATTCTAGAAGGATGACAGGGTTAAAATTTATCTTCGGCTATGTTGGGAAGTCAAAGAAATAAAATAAAGAATAAAAGAATAATACATTGTTGGGACCCTAGGGTCAAGGGGATTCTGCTCTGAGAAAAAGAGACATGTCACTTAACATCTGGTCTCAACTCAATTGCTGCATCCTGTGCTGAACCCTTTCTTCTTGAGTCCCGAGTATTGAATTGGTGGGCTAACTCCCTGACCCACTGACTGGGGTTCTAACACATGATGGATTGCAGACAAAACTAATATGTAGCTGACAAGTGGGGAAACTGAGCAGAAGTAAAAATACTGTTAATTGGCAATAAAACTTAAAGGAGACAGTGAGAATTTGACAAGCAATAAACTTCTAAACTAACTATACTGGGGCAGGGCTGGGTACCTTCCAGACCCTATCCTCAGAGTTTAATCTGACTCAAATCCATAATCATATCATACAACATGGACCATGCCCAGTCCTGGAGAAGACTGACTTCTAAAAAGACAGATCAGGCTTTTACTCTTCTCTTTACTCTCCCACCCCAAAGTAAGTGTCTGGAGATAATTTCTTAAACAATGTTTAGATTTGGCTCATATCTAGATATCCCCAAATGGGGTCAGAAAATTTCTCAGTAAACAATGTAAATTACATATGGGACAGCTATTTCTTTCTCCCACATGAAAGAAAAACTTGAAACAGGAAACAATAACCATAACTTCTATTATATTCTCCCATGAGATTAATAGTAAGAGGAATAATGTGTCCTCCTCAGGAGGCAGGATACATTATTCAAATTGGGGGCTTCTTCTCCTCCCCCCCATCTCCACTTTTCCCTCCTTTTTCCTGCTGAGTTAACAGTTAACCAATAGAGGATGCTTCTCTAAGATAAGAACAAACTACATAATTCAAGCCCTAGAGGCTTATCCCCACTCCCCAAAATTTTCCTTCCTTTCCCTGCTAAGTTAATGGAGGTTTTCTGAAGTTAAATAAGAATCATAAAATCTCAGGGTCTGATTGTCCCAGGGAGTGGGGGCAGAAGTGCCACCACACCTGGAGGCGGGGGGGGGGGGGGGGGGTCTACGTGTTTAGAAGTGTCTCCAAGAATGTGAACCCGGATGGGGGAGGGACTTTGCATTAGATCTAGGATAAAAAGGGAAGTTTTGCTGTGGCAAGGCACACCACTCTTCTAGAGTGTCTGCCTTTTCTTGCAAGATCATAATAAAATTGCCTTCCTCCTTTGCACCAGATCGGGAGTCTTGCCTCAGTTTATCTGTTCCTAACAATACTTAAAACATCAAATCATAAAACATTTTGTGAAATTGCTGAATAGCCCCTTTTTCCTGTACCTCTGCTCTGTAATCTCTGAGTGATTCTCTCAAGGTCCAAATCTAACAAGCCAGTGAGTGTCTTGGACTCATCCTCATGGCAATGTTCATAATGTTCAAAAAGGATATTGTGATAGAAAGCTCCTCCTGCTTCCAATCAGCTCTAATGAATCCAGGAACCAACAACCTCCCCACCCCACCCCCTCACCCACCCAACCACCACCACCAGGCAAAACTCCCAAAGTAACCACACCTAAAAAGACTCTCTCATAACTGCTATTCCATCTCTTGGCAAAGAAACAAAAGAAGAGGCAGCCACACACTTGAGATCCAGTCTCAGGCTCATCTGTGTTAGCACATGTACCTTCTGCAATGTACAAGCAGCCACCATAGCTGAGAGGCAGGGAGGGGTGAAGGAGGGAAAGGAACCAGAGAAAGCATCTTTTACAGGGAATCTACAGCCAGGAAGAAAGAGAGTTCTGGAGAGCCAAGTCTTCCTTCTAAGGTAGCACAGTGGATAGAGTGCTGACCCTGGAATCAAGTGGACCTGAGTTCAAATCTCACCTTAGATACTTAATAGCTGTGTGACCCTGGGCATGTCACTTAACCCTAATTGCCTTAAACATCTAGGGCCATCTTCACTAGGCTTGATAACATATCTTGCCCCTTGACCCAAATGGCTCTGGAGGGAGAGGGTAAGGTTGCACAGCCCTCCTTCACTTAAATCCAATTCAGTGCAAGTCATGACATGACCCCAATGATGTCCTTTTCAAGAATAAAGGACAGGGGCAGCTAGGTGGCACAGTGGATAAAGCACCAGTCCTGGATTCAGGAGGACCTGAGTTCAAATCTGACCTTAGACACTTGACACTTACTAGCTGTGTGACCCTGGGCAAGTCACTTAACCCTCATTGCCCAGCAAAAAAAAAAAAAAAAAAGAATGAAGGACAAACAACAACTAAGTAGACTGAACCTTTTGGCTCAGAGGCCAATTCTCTTTACAGAGCATAGGTCATGGAATGGGGGACCAATAAGAGAATCGTTTCACCATGCCAAAGTATTAGTCCTTCAGTGTTGAACCATGGGGGTCACTGGAAGTAACCTGGGAAGCTCAGCCCACTTCACCTTTATGCTTGCTCCCAGGTGTATGTTCCAATCCAATCATACTACATTCACTCAAACTCAAAGCTCTCCCAGTTTCTAGAAACTCCTCCAAGATTTCAAGAGTTTTTTCCTCATGGTTTAAAATAATTAAAAAAAAAAAACTAGTACTGATGTGGGATGGAAATATTGGGTCAAATTGATCATGAGTCATTCCAAAAGAATTACAAGACTCAGTGACTCAGTTTACCAAGTTTTATTGCAATACTGTGGGTGACCACAGGGAGAGAACCAGAATAGTGGAAAGGTATCTCAAATAGTGAAAGGAAAGACAGTTATATTTATAGTACGGATAAATTGATTATCAGTCTCATTATAATAATCTCTACCTTGGGGAGGTACAGGGGAGGGTCTGTCCTTCTCATTATAATAATCTCCACCTAGGGGTGTTACAGGGGAGGATTTATCCTAATTTGGAGTTTCTGGGGTCCTAAACCAACCCCCCGAGGCAGGTACCTTTTTCCATGGAGGTGTGTTTTGGGGGTTTAGGAGTCATAAGGTGAATCTGGGGACAAATTTGGCCTTTTCTGCACATGTCAGCTAGACATGCTGTCTGCCTTAGGACCTCACTAAGATAGTAGCCAATCCTGACACAGTCTGGGTAGGGTCCAAATTCTTTGGAATTATTACCATATATAGAAATATTATCCGGAATCAAGGGGACTTTAGTCCTTCTGAACTGATGTAATCCACCTTTAATTATGTGACCCAATTAGATTTAATTGATGTATAATGACCCAATAAAAGTTGAATGATATATAATGACCCGCCTCTTATAAAAAAAGGATAAAAAACCTGGACAGGTAGCCAAATATGCTCTCTTGGGACCACAATAAACTAAGGAGATGCTTGGTCAGTCCCTTAGCACTAGAAATTAATAAGTTCATAATAAGCTTACCCAAAACTTTTGTATTTAGTAATTATTTTAATCATCACATAATCTTCAACAACTAGTAGCTTCTAAAGGTTAAACCTTATTCTCCCTAGTTTTATTATGATTAGTTTTGCTTGTTTGTTTGTTTTTAGTGAGGCAATTGGGGTTAAGTGACTTGCCCAGGGTCACATAGCTAGTAAATGTTAAGTGTCTGAGGCCAGATTTGAACTCAGGTACTCCTGACTCCAGGGCCGGTGCTCTATGCACTGAGTCACCTAACTGCCCCCTATTATGATTAATTTTAACACATCTTTGCCTATTTGAACATAAGACAAAGACAGGTTGATCTGGCCACAATTCTAGAATGAGTCAACATCATTTTTGCCAATGGAATCCTTCAGGATCCCTGACTTGGAAGTCCCCATCTAAAAAACTACAATGGAGTGTGTGTGTGTGTGTGTGTCTGTGAGAGAGAGAGAGAGAGAGAGAGAGAGAGAGAGAGAGAGAGAGAGAGAGAGAGAGAAAGAGAGAGAGAGATGAGGTAACTGGTCCCATTCATTGTATGCTACCTTATTCTCACTGAAAAGAAGCCAGATACTCCAATGACCCACCACCTACTAAGATAAGGTGCCTAAAATTTCCTCTGAAACCTCCTTCCATTCCCTGCTCTGCTTAGCTTCCCACTCCTAGCTATAAGAAGGGAAGAGACAATAAGCAGACAGTTCTGCCACATTACCTAAGTCATTTAATCTCATTGGGCCTCAATGTTCTCATCTATAAAATAAGGGGATTGGACTAGAAGGTCTTCAAATCCGTTCTGGCTTGAGCTCTGGGGAACAAATAAGACCCCCAGAAAGCTGATGTGACACCTCCCTTAGTTTCCTGTTCCACCTCAGGGCATGAGTCTCTTTGGGGTTCGTTTGTCTGAGACTATTCCTGGGTTCTCTTGCTTGTTTTTCTTCTTTACCTTTTTTTGTAAATGACATCTGTAAGTCTAAGATGCTTTGTTCTTCTTGCTTCTTTTTTTAGCAGCAGGCTGTGCCCAAGAAAGGAAATGGAGCTATGATAAGCATTTCCTTTCCTTTCAAAGCTAACACTTGTATACAGTGGAGGAGGGAACAAAAGGCTTTACAGTTTGGATAACTGGGTCCCAAAACTGAGCTGGTTCTGAGTTTTTGCATAGGCCACATTTATGGACCCCTTCTTTTATAAATTCCCTCATAACCAGGATTGGGAAAATCTCCACAAAACAGATTGGACAAGTTCCTACATGTGTTTGTTAATTTGAGGGGGAGGAAGAATCTTGAGGGAAGGTCCAGACCATACCAGACCTCTGATTTCATTGATATGGGGAACTCCCTCTACCAAGGCAAGTCAGCATATACCCTGAAACTTACAGTCTTAGATGTTTGCTGAGGGTCCTACAGCCCATATGTGTCAAAGGCAGATCTTAAACCCAAGTCCTCCTGACTCTAAGACCAACTCTCTATCCACTATGCCACACTGGCTCTGTAATAATAATAACGGCTCAAATTATGTATGTATACATACATATACACACATGTGTATATACATACACGTATATGTGTATATATACACATACCTGCAAGTGTGTATGTATACATGTGTGTATATATACATATATAAACACACATGCATAACTTGTACATGATGATGTTTAAAAAGTTCAAGAGACATAATTTCTGGGTAATTAGTCATTTTATTAATAAAAAAGTCAGTGGCACATTCTCGATTTTCAAAGACTCTCATGGTGGTATGCTAATGGCTTATATGCTCTCAGAAAAGTGGGTGTTCCATAGGGTGGCAATCAACTCTGATAGGTTAACAATTAATGAGAGAATGAATATTACAGTGAAATGTGGGCTCATTCCAATGAGGGGCTGAGAGAGTGATATCATGTCCCTCTTGGACAACGAGACTATCTCTATACCCAGACTACCCCCAGCCTTGGGCATGAGAGGATATGGACCTCTATCCTAAATAATTTACCAGCTGTATCTGCAGAGTCCTTTTCCAAGGAGATTGGCTGCCAAGGGCTTTTTTTTTCTTCTAACATTATGGAAATACAATAATTTGTCAGAAGGGATGAACACAAAGGTACATTCTAGTAGGAAATAAAGTGGTAATCTCTCAGGTGTAAATAATTAACAAATAATTATTTGCTTTTCTACCCTCCACAATAAAATAATTCTATCTGGATTATGATATAGATAATGGATAACAACTGCTTTCTTTATCAGTCTCTTCCCAGAAAGGACATAGGTCATTTGTACATTTATGCCATAGAGTATCCAGAAGAGAGACATTTTGGTCTAAAACCCCCTGCCTTCTTTCAATCCAAGGGATACACCAGTGCTAAGCAGATACTTTCCCAGCTGAATTTCTGTTGGCCTGCCTTTGCTTATCAGAGTTCCAAGAAAGACCACAATTTTTTTTTTAAATAAGATTACAAAAGCATTGTGAACCACAATTTGCTCCTTCTATTACACAAGACTAGCTATTTCTGGATTGGACGCTCTGCCCTGATCAGTATAGCATAAGATCTATATGCTCCAGAAAGCTTAGAATGTTGCCTACCCCACTCCAATCAATAGAAGGCATCCTTCATCCTTAATTCCTCCTTATCATTGCTTTATACAATGGAAAGGGCACAGTCTATAGTATCAGAGGACCTGATTTCAAATCCCACTTCTTTGACCTTAAGCAAGTCACAATCTCCTTGATCTATAAAATGAGGGAGCTGAATGAAATGACCTCTGACATCCCTTTCAATGACCTCTAACATTCCTTCCAATGACCTCTGACATCCCTTCCAACTCTATATCTATGATCATAAGTTTCTGTTGAATGTAGGCTTATCTGTCTTGTCTACTTCATCAGCTCTTGGCAGGTTTAGTAAAAGCTCACTGACTGACTCTCTGCTCTTCCTGAGAGCTTAGTAGTTCTCATAAGATTCACAAGTAAAGAATCATCATTAATCATTCAGGTTTTTTCATTATTGTAATGCATGGACATCCCTTAACTGGATCAGGGATCATAAATTAGGAAAAAGTATGAATATATGATTCATTACTTCAAAAGATGGATATAGCATTTATTAAGCACTTACTATACATCAAAAGGGGCAGATAGTTGGGAAAATGGATAGAGCATTGGGCTTGGAGTCAGGAAGACCTGAGTTCAAATTTGACCTCAAATCCTTATTAGCTGTGTGACCTTGGGCAAGTCACTTAACCCTGTTTGCCTCAGTTTTCTCATCTGTAAAATGAACTGGAGAAGGAACTGGCAAACCACCCCAGTATCTTTGCTGAAGGGGACTTCATTTTTAAATTGTCTTTTATATTATGTACTTAACAAAAATCAGCAAACATGAATACTTCAACATACAAAGAAAAGAAAAGACAGTTTGATCCTACCTTAAACATTAGTATGTGATCCTGGGTCTCTGAGCCTCCGTTTCTAATCTGTAAAATGAATGGATTGTATTCAATGATCCTCTGATTTTAAATTTGCAGCCTCCATTACATGCAGATTTTTTTAAGTATATATTAAATTTAACATGATAGTAACAAAACCTGTCTTCCTTTTCATGTCCCCTTTTAAATTTATTTATGTACTAATCCATGTGGTTTGGTTTTTTTGTTTGTTTGTTTGTTTGTTGTTGTTTTTTTGGTGAGACAATTGAGGTTATATAACTTGCCCAGGGTCACACAGCTAGTAAACGTCAAATGTCTGAGGCCGGATTTGAACTCAAGTCCTCCTCAATCCAAGGCCACTGTGCCACCTAGCTGCGCCCCCCATGTGTTTTTAAGATGTTTCATTGCTGCTCTTTTTCTTCTTTCTTGTTTTTCTATGTTGTTCTTATTGCTCTCTACTTCTCTGCCCCCACATCCCCAAAGCACTTCCTTGTAACCATAAAGTATAGTCAAGCAAAAGAAATCAACATAATGACTTGGAAAATAATTTAGAAGTTATTTAGTTCAACCCACTCATTTTACAGAAGAAGAAACTGAGATCACTCTTGTGATCCTCCAAAGAGCCTATGTTAAAAGAGATGACACAATATGCAGAAATTTGCTATCAGAATGTACTATCTCAATCTAATATGACCAAGAAAAAGCAAAATCTCTCTCTCTTTCTATCTCAACATTTTTGTGCCTTCATACACTATCAGCCTTCTTAAATCTCAAAACCTCTATCTTCACTCTGTCTCAGCTACCCACAAACCCATAGAATCATCAATTTAAAATGTAGGGGAATCTTAGAGGCCACAGCTCTAACCTCCTCATTTTACTGATGAGGAAATGTGCTGAGAGATATGACTACATGACATGCCTGGGAATGCACAGCTAGTAGTGGTGATGGGAGGAGGAGGAGCAGCAGCAGCAGCAATAAGTAGTAGTAGTAGCTAGTATTTGGGCAGCTAGATGATACTGGGATAGAATGCTTGTCCAGGAGTAAGGAAGACCTGAGTTCAAATCCAGCCTCACACACTTACTAGTTATGTGACTCTGGGCAAGTCACTTAACCCTGTTTACCTCAATTTCCTCATCTGTAAAATGAGGTGAAGAAGGAAATGGCAAACCACACCAGGAGTGGGGGTAGTGAAAGGAGGACGTAGTGAAGACATAGGAAAAGGAGTCAGTATGTAGAGGAAGGTAGTGGAAGCTATAGTGAAGAAGGGGGGATGACAGCAAAAGGGGCAAACAGTGAAAGGGGAGGACTAAGAAGAGGAGAAGAGGAGATGCTATGGAGAAAGGGGGGGCACAACCAAGTGAGGAGGAAGTAGTGAAGAAGTTAGCGGGGGCAGCTTCAGGTGAACGGGTCCGGGTAAGGCATGGCCGCAGAAGGGCAAGTGGCCAGACACACCCACAGGCAAGAGATGATGGAGGAGATTTCACTGTGGCAGGAGAGAAAGTTAAAAGAGAAGCAGGTCAAGTTCACAGGTCATATATATTTTGTTTTTCTTTGTCTTTGTCCCTAAGTTTATTCTTATCAATAAACCCTATTTTGTGTTAAATTGAAAAGAAGCTTATTCTTATCAGTCTGGGAGAAGCAGTTGGGGAAGGGCAGGCCTTTACAGGTTAAGTGACTTGCCCAGGGTCACACAACTAGTTAAGTGTCAAGTGTCTGAGGCTGGATTTGAACTCAGGTCCTCCTGAATCCAAGGCCAGTGCTTTATCCACTGCGCAATCTAGCTGCCCCCCTGGGGGATTTTTTAAACCCCCAGGCAAATAGGCCCTTATAGACTGGCTTAGGCAGCTAATAGCCTATATCCCCGCAGTCAGATGCCGAGCCAACTAATTTGAGCTATATAAAAGTCACACACACCCCCCAAAAAAAATCCTGAAAAGATTTCTTCACTGAGGAGCCCAACAGGATGGCATCAACTTCCTTATTTGTTAACAAACTAGCCACAGGACATCACAAGTTAGGAAGTTTTATTAAAAGAAAAGATAAATCAACATGATACCATCTGCAACAGACACTTCACAGTAACCTAAAGTCTTACAACATACCACAGTCTCTCAGTGCCCCACAAATATTTCCCAATATCACTTACAACTGAATAAATAATTTTTTTTCACACCAAGGTCCCTGTGAGTTATTTGCACTTAAGTGAAAGTATGGTGTAGTAGAAAGCACACTTGGCTTAAAATCAGAAGAACTGGGCTTGAATCCCAGCTCTGTCACTTATTATCTCTGTGAGCCTTAGCTTCCTCTACTACAAAATCAGGGAGTTGGACTCAAAGACCTGTAAGGTCCCTTCCAGATCTGTGCCTTATAATCCTAAATTTGCTATACTGTGTTTTGTTTTTGTGTGGTATATAGTTAAGTCTCCTCCTAACATTAGTTGGTTAGTCATTCAGTCATGTCTGACTCTTCATGGCCCCATGGACCAAAGTATGTCAGAGCCCTTTTATCCTCCACTATCTCCCAAAGTCTATCCCAGCTCACGTTCATTGCTCCCATGATACTATCCATCCATTTCATCCTCTGCCATTCCCTTCTCCTTTAGCCTTCAATCTTTCCCAACAATCAGGGTCTTTTCCAATGAATCTTGTCTTCTCATTATGAGGCCAAAGTATTTCAGCTTCAGCTTTAGTATTTATCCTTCCAATGAGTAGTCTGAATTAATTTCTTTAAATATTTACTGATTTTTGAACATGCCTAAAAGCCTTTCTCATGGCATTCTTTTTTTTTTTTTTTGGTAAGGCAATTAGGGTTAAGTAACTTGCCCAAAGTCACACAGCTAGAAAGTGTGAAGTGTCTGAGGCTGGATTTGAACTCAGGTCCTCCTGAATCCAGGGCCAGTGCTCTATCCACTGCACCACCTAGCTGCCCCTCCTGGAATTCTTTATACTAGACAGAAACCAAAAAATTTCTTGGGATGTTTTGATTATTTTCTGTTTACTTTTCAATTTATCTCAATTTCATTTTTTTTGGTCTTATATCCCTAAACTGCCTATATAAACTTTTTCTGTCTCCCACATCCCCCAGCAGTACTCTACATGCAACAGGTACTTTATTTTATTTTATTTTTTAGTGAGGCAATTGGGGTTAAGTGACTTGCCCAGGGTCACACAGCTAGTAAGTGTTATGTGTCTGAGGTCGGATTTGAACTCAGGTACTCCTGACTCCAGGGCTGGTGCTCTATCCACTACGCCACCTAGCTGCCCCCATAACAGGTACTTTAATTGAATTGTTTACAACTCATCAGCCTCTGAATAAACAGAGACTTCCCTACAGAGACTTACACAGGTAATAATATTACTAGAAAGGCTGTAATCTAAGATCAGACCTCAGTAACTGTATATAACTTCAGCAATATATATAACTTCAACCAATATGGTTGGGGGGGATCTCCTGAATCTATCATGCATGACTTCAAATAAAAAATACTGCCTTTCTATCACAATGGTTGGGAGAGAAGATGAAGAAGAAATCTGAAAGAAAAATAACAGAAGTAACTGAGATGATAGAAGCAGACATGATAAAATAAATAAAATGTCCCTAAAATGGGAAAAATGTTTTTTTAAAGATTTCACAATAGTTTCAAAATATGTAACCTTTTCAATGTAGATTTTAAGTCTTTATTTCTTTTCAAAAAGAACTCATGTTAGAAGTATAATTCATATTAGGACTTTCTATTGGGACCTGCGCAGTATTTATTGTCCACCAATCATGTACATAGTAAGAAGAAAGCAAACATACTAATTATTTTTAAAAAGAAATGTTGGCCATAGATTCTAAGATTGGCACAGGTTCCTTCCAGTTTCCTATGCCACCAATAGCCATATCTACATTCCAATATAAAGAAAAGCCATGCTCAGATTTTTGATATTGAGATACTGCACACATTTCAATTGTTGTCCATTATTAATTATGCTGGTGGTAGTGGAAGTGGTAATGGTAGTGATAGTGGTGGTGGTAGTAGTTGTTGTTGCTGTTGTTGTTATAATACAACTTAGAAAGATTTTTGGCAACAAGGGCTGAACCAAAAGAAGTTTTTTTCATAACCCTTAATTAACCAGAAAATTCAACTAAACACCCCATCCTTCTTCCATAGTTTTTGTGCATTCTAGTTTATCAGAGTTGTGATATCAGAAATATACCCATATCCTTGATCTTCATAGCATAAGAAGTGTTCAGTGCAGTATTCTACCCAGGAAGTTTACAAATTCAGTGCCAAAAGAATCTCCATTCTTTCTTTCCTTTCTTTTTTTCTTTGTATTTTTTTTCCCGGGCAATGAGAGTTAAGTGACTTGCTCAGGGTCACACAGATAGAGAATCTGCTTTCTTGTCAGCAATTAAAGAAGAAACTTTCACATGAGTAAAAACGAAATGTACACCTTTGTTATCCTGGCTCAGCCTTGTCCTTCCTATTTTCACTCACCTGTTAAGAATAAAATGGAGGGGCAGCTAGATGGCGCAGTGGTTAAAGCACCGGCCCTGGATTCAGGAGTACCTGAGTTCAAATCCAGCCTCAGATACTTGACACTTACTAGCTGTGTGACCCTGGGCAAGTCACTTAACCCCCATTGCCTAAAAAAAAAAAAAAAAAAAAAAAAAGAATAAAATGGAACATCAGTTCAAGTGACTTTTACTTATTTTAGCACATAATCTCCAATCACATCACACAAAGTCTATTCTTGACAAGTAAGTCAAATAAGTGAACATTCTCTTTTAGCTGTAGGCTATGTCAAATGTGTCTCATTACATCAGATCTGAATACATTGGATAGCTTCAATAGAAGGTAAGTTCCTTGGGGGAAGGGATTGATTTTACTTTGCAGGTAATTAATAAATGTTTGTTAAATCAATGAATGAGCCAAGATGAATCTCTAAAACGCTACCTAGTACTTTTTCTTTGTCATTTCCCATCTACTTCTCTTTTCAAGGGCCCAGAGGAATCATGTTCTCTGGTAGCATCTCTTGAGACTTATCTGCTTAGTTCCCAGACAGTAGGCATACTATGTTCACGTTATAAATTCTCAACCCTACTAGGAAAACTGAATGTAGGGGTTTCTAAAACCATGTAGTTTTCTTTGCTCTGTTAGTCAAATATTTCGGTTTGGGAGTTTTATGGGTTTTTCATACTGCTGAACAGTAGATTGTGGAGATCCAAAGTCACTTCCAAAACAGTAGATTCTTATCTATACATCTTTAGGATAATAAATTAGCAAAGAAGTACTGATGGACATACTGGTGCTTAAAATGAGCAACATCTAGCCCTTTGGCTAAATTCTTATGGAATGCAGAACATCTAATCTTGGGAAGATCCAGCACCAAGAAAAGAGGACAGTTTTTACCAGTTCTCCAGAGTGAATTGCTTTCCTGTCACAATCTTGATTTTTCAATCTAAAATCAATCCCTCTCTCAATCATTCAGTCAGTCAAGCATTTATTAAGTGCCTATTGTGTACCAAGCACCGTGCTAAGTGCTGAGGATACAAAAAAGGCAAAAAGATCTGTAATGGGAGCGATAACATGGAAACAACTGTGTACAAATAAGTTATATTCAGAGAGGAGACATTACCACAAAGAAGGACTGACAATGGCTTCTTGCAGAAGGTAGGACTTTAGCTGAGATTTGAAGGAAGGTAGAAGTAGAATATGAAGCAGGAGAGAGAGTTCCAGATATAGGGGGGGCAATAAGTGATAATGCGTGAAATCAGGAGATAAAATGTCCTATTTAAGGAGCAGCAAGGAGTCCAATGTTACTTGATCTCAGAGTACATGGGAGAGAGTAAACTGTAAGGTAGGGTTCAGGTTATGAAGGGCTTATAAGTCAAACAGATGATTTTATATTTGGTCTTCAAGGCAATGAGTTACTGAAGATGGTTTGGTAGGGGAATGGGAGATAACATAGTCAGACTTGTGCTTTAGGAAAAGCAACTTGACAACTAAGAAAAGAATGGCCTAGGAGCAGCTAGGTGGCACAGTGGATAAAAAAGCACCGGCCCTGGATTCAGGAAGACCTGAGTTCAAATCTGGCCTCAGACACTTGACACTTACTAGCTGTGTGACCCTGGGCAAGTCACTTAACCCTCATTGTCCTGAAAAAAAGAAAAGAATGGCCTAGATTGGGGAGAGACCAATAAGCAGGCTATTGTAATCACTGTCAAGGCATTTGTTAATGAGGGCCTGCACCAATGTACAATGACAGAGGAGAGAAGGGGACATATACAAGAGATGTTACAAAGGTAAAATCAACAGGCCTTGGTAACTGCTTGGATATGTTAGGGGAGAGAGAATGAAAACTAGAGAATTATGCCTTTGTTGCAAGCTCAAATGACTAGAAGGATTATGGTACACTCAATAATCATGGAAAAGTTATGAAGAGAAGAGTGTTTGAAGATAAAAATTAATTCAGTTTTGTACATATTGAGATTAGGATTTCTATGAGACATCCAGTTCAAGATGGCCAGTAGGTAGCTGGAGATGTATGACTAGAAGTTAGAAGAGAGTTTAGGGTAGACAAATAAAGCTAATAACTGTTTGCAACAAGATAGTAGTTGAATCCATGGGACCTGATTGTGTAATTTAAAATTTTAAATGTGGGTTCTAATCTGTCCCCCCAGTTTTGGGGGAAACTGACTAAAATCACTGATAAACGAGTTTAGGTTTTTTATGGGTTTATTGAAAGATAGTAAAAGAAAGAGAAAGATTGAGAACAGATTTCCGATAACTTGGCAATCCTAATCTTCCTAAGATCCACTTCTGAAGTCCTCTGCCACCACACCGATCTCTTGCAGCCAAAGAGGCAGAAGCAAGTCCCTAGGCTCCACTTCTTGCTCCATCTTCCCCTCCCAGAAATGGGAGGTTCTTCAAGCTGATTGGCTAGTGTCATTCAAATTCATTAAGTACCCTTAAATACCAGCCAGATGTGCTTACAATCTAGTTAACTAGAAGTCAGTCAGTAATCTAGTCAGCAGTCAGTCACCTTATCCAATTCAATCAGTTTAAATTAATCTACAGGTGGGTCCCTGAGTATCTGCTAAATATCATCTATCACATTCCATTATCTTGACACATTCTCCCCTTTGTTTCTTCTAGGAACAGGGCGTTCCTTGATGAAACACACCCTATGCTAACAAACAATATGTTAATATCAATATAGGAAAGGGAGAGAGAAAAGTTTTGTCCAGAGGGGCGGTCCCTCATGAATGGCACTTTGACACTGGCCTGCAGAGGGAGGGCCTCTGTAGAGAATACATGTTACAGATGGTGTATATAATAGCAGAAGGAAAAAAGAAAAACAACAAAACAAAACTGTTTATTCAAAGTCTTTGAGATCTTGTCTTCTTGGAGTGGTGGGATGTCATCAGGAAAACTGAATTCTGGTCTGGACTCTGGTGATCTATGGACTCACTTCTTTAGCTGTTGAACTGCTGGATTTTCACTAATTCTTAGCATAGCATTGTCAATGACCAAATTAAACAGTGAGAGTTCTTCACAATATAACTCATACTCAAACTATATATATATATATATATATATATATATATATATATATATATATATATATATAATATTACATCATGAGACCACCAATTAAAATAGAGGTTCGATAGGGGACACTCAGATTGACAGGCATGACCTGGATGAAGATCCAATAAAGGACACTGAGAAGGGGTGATCAAATAGATAGGAGGAGAACTAGGAGAGAACTGTGTCACAAAAACCTAGAAAGAAGATTGTATCAAGAAAAGAGTGATCAACAGTGTCAAGGACTGCAAAGAGTTGACCTAAAAGATGATTGATAAAAAGTCATTAGACTTGGCAATTAACAAAGCAATAGAAACTTTGGAAAGAGCAATTTCATTCAAATGATGAAGTAGGAAGCCAGAGATCAGAGATTTGAAAAGAGAATGAGTAAAAATAAAGTGGGGGGGGTCATCTATTTATATAACCTTCTCAAGAATTTTAGCCACAAAAAGAAAAAGAGATATAGAATGATAGCTAGTGGGGATGAATAGATCAAGTGAAGGTTTGGGGGGATGAGGGAGACATTGGTCTGTTTGTAGGCAGTGAGGAAGCAACCAGTAGAAAGGAAGAGACTAAAGAAAAGTAAGAGAGTAGGGATAAAAGAGGGGATAATCTGCTGGAGAAGATGGAATGGCATGGGGTCACTTACAACATATAAAGGTTTGTCTTGGAGGACCCCTCTTTGTTTGAGACTAGTGAAGGAAGGAAGTTGTGGGAGGCATCTAAGTGGCATGAGATGAGATGGGGAGAAGAGGGAGCTTTCAGCAAAACGGCTTCAACCTTTTCAATGAAATATGATGCAAGATTTTCAGGTGAGAAGATGAGGGACAGGAGCTATGGGAAGTTTGAGGGGGGATCACAAGGTTTGGAAATGCCATTTTGATAAGTACAATAATGAGTCAGGGAGATATAAAAGGATGGCCTTGTTGCAGCGAGAGCCTAGTTGAGATTATGTAACATAAATTTGTAAACATAGTAAGCATGATTTTATGATTTACTCCATCTTAATTATGGAGCTATATAGCCACAAAAGGTAGGAGAGATAAGGGGCTGTAATTAGTGAGGATGGTTGAATCAAGTGAGAGTTTTTTTGAAGGGACGGGGGATGACAGGCATGATCAATCAAGGGTACAACCATCTCTGAAAGTAATTGAAGTGAAGAAGTAGGTCACAGGAAATTATTAAGTTGAGGAACAGGGAGATTAGGATGCTTGAAGGAGTATCAGTATTTTTGTTGAAATCCCCTAGTATGAGGGCAGAAACTGAAGAGGAGGGAAAGACAGTGAGCCAGGCACTAATGCATCCATAAAAGAAAGCATGTCCTAAAAATCAATAAATAACAACCATAAGAATCTTTTAAAAATGATTTCAGTCATATTAAAAGTAGCTGATTGAGGGGACAGGCACAGTGGATAAAGCACTGGACCTTTATTTAAGAGGACCTGAGTTCAAATCCGGCCTCAGACACTTGACACTTACTAGCTGTGTGACCCTGGGCAAGTCACTTAACCCTCATTGCCCCACCAAAAAAAAGTAGCTGATTGAGAGTCAATTTTCTCTAATTAACAATAGAAAGTTTCGGAAGCTTCATAAACTGACAAGAGTCTTGGACTCTGCCAGAGGTGGCCCCCCAATTTAGTTTGTCTTTATATTTATTTTATATACTCTATTTATGTTGTCTCCCTCAATGGAATGTAAGCTCCTTAAGGGCAAGGACTATTCCATTTTTTGTCTTTGTGTCTCCATGGCCAAGCTCAGCTCCTGTCATGTAGTAGATGTTTAAAATACCTGTTGATTGACTAATTGAGCAAGCCCTATGTCAGCCACTAAATTAGCTGCATGACCTTGAGCAAGTGACTTTATTTAATTAAGCTTTACTTTCTTTATCTATAAATTAAGGAACTAAATGACCTCTGAGGTCCATTCTGGCTCTAATGATTCTATGATTCTGTGACTCTACTGGACTTTGACTGTTAGGGTCTCCTCGTCCCTTGAATCAAATTCCTGTCCTCAGCTTCTTTTGTTGTACCAATGTATGGATAAAGTTTAATCAAAATCCTTCTGCTAGTCTTCTTGTCCTGCTTCTACCAACTGAGGACATTTTCCCTAGTCCACAATGCTCTCCTTTCTTTTTTGTTGTTGTTTTGTCTTGTTATTGTTTTCTTTTTTGTTATTATCAGTTTATCTGGCAAAGCACAAACAAAATACAATTGTATTTTAACACACTGAATAACTGTGTCTTTACATGTATACTTATATGTAAATAAGAATAGTTTTTATAAAGTATCACATAACTTATTGGAATACAAAAAATAAAAAGACCTCCCCCCCAAAAAAAAGTGTGGGTTTTACAAAAATATTATACAAAAATATTGTGAAAATAAACACAATCAATTAAAATATAATAACAACTTTATTAAACAGCTCATAAAAATTATGTGTGTAAGGAGGCTCATCAGAGCATGCTCAGATTGCCTAACATAGTGGCACCTTGCATTTTCCTACCATGTGAGTGAGTCATCTGCTTTGATTGACTGCATACCCAGAATAGACTACGTCTTTAAAACTGAACAAACTGAGGAAGTCTCTCTTCCTTCAAACTCTTTCCAAAGGGTCTCCAAAGGGTGAAGATCACAGTTAACCCACAATATGGGCACCATGAACTGAATTGGTGAGAAGGGAAGAATTTCCTTCCGCTGAGCTCCCTCTTACCCCTTGGCTCTGAGGTTTCACTTGGCTCAGGGTTTCAGTTTCTGTTCTGCATCGTTTGTGCTCAGATTCAGCTGTTAGCAGTTATCCCCAGTGGACCTACTGATCCCATGAGTTCGAGCTATGGGGACCCTGGAGTCAGGCTTGCAGGCAGGTAGTGCCAACAACCAGCCTAACAAGGAAACCCAGAGAAACCAGGTTACCTGGGACTCAAGCTAAACTACGTGTTATATAGTAAGTGTGTCTGTGTGTGTGTGTGTGTGTGTGTGTGTGTGTGTATGATTATACCTTTTGAAGTATTTCTTTGTAAAGGGTAATCCAATTGTTAGTGGTTAAAAGGAATGTAGTGTACCTCTCCACTACAATTGAAGGAACACCATCGGTAGAATCTAGAGACAATGGCGGAGAGACTAATCACCTCATACCCCCCTTATATGTACCCCAGAACTCTGGGGAAGGAGTGAAATGTAACATATGTAGTGTTTAGGCAGTAGGGGATAGGGAAGTAATGTTACATGTGATTTGAAAATATTTGGATCAGTAGCAACTTTATAAAGCAGATCCCGCCTCTAGTGAATCTTTCATATCTAGGAACCAGCTAGTATAAGTTAGATAAGAGTGTAGAGAGATCATTAGTGTGGGTCTTTCTGATCCATACCATGCTTGGACAGTGTTTGGAATTCTGCCTCCTGATTCCAGTATAGCAAACTTCTAGAGACCCAATTCTAAGCTCTGTTCTACCCAATAATTTCCCATGAAGGAGATGCTATGGATTCTCAGAAGCTTAACTGTATCATGAGTGCCATAAAAGAAATTCAACTAAGCTGAGGAAACAAATGGGCTGTCTTGAGCAACCTGGTGATTTGAGGAAGTCAAATGGATTAAAATTACACTTCATGGTTCACACTGGGAGCAGCATTTGCATTCTTAATTCCTGTGGGTTGCTTTGAAATCTCATACTGAATCATTGCCATCCAATGCCGACTTTAAGAAAACTCTGGTTCCCAGTACCAGTGATTTATTATGACTCTTTTGCCTTTTAGGAGCTTTAAGAGACAGGCAAGCCAAAAGAAATCTGATTCTCTGGATTTGATTCTCAGCCTAGCGTTTATGTAGCACTTAAAGGTTTGCAAAATGCTTTATAAATATTAAGCCATTGTATCCTCACAACAACCCTGGGAAGTTGATGTCATTATATTATATCCATTTTACAGATGAGGAAACTGAGGCAGACACAGGTTAAGTGACTTTCCCAGACATGCACACCAAGTAAGCATCTGTGACTAATCCAAATTCAAGTCTTCCTGACTCTTGGTCCAGCGCTCTATCCACTACACTATCTATATGACAAGCAAACTTGTATCCCCACAACACTAAATGAACTCATGCCTCAGTTAGTCATTATTCTTACCAACTTACTCTATTTATTCGACAACATCATAGAGGCATACACAGTGAACAACGAAGAAGACAAACTACCTTCAAAAAGTTCACATATTGTACATATATATTTTCTTGGCAGAGATACTGCAGTGGTTTGCCATTTTCTTCTCTAGCTTATTTTACAGATGAGGAAACTGAGGCAAATAGGGTTAAGTGACTTGTCTAGGATCATATAGCTAGTAAGTGTCTGAGGCTGGATTTGAACTTAGGTTTTCTTGACTCTAGTCCCAGCACTCTATCCACTGCACCAACTAGCTGCCCTTTAGATTAATAGGGTCATAAAATTGAGAGCTGAAAGACACATTAAAGTCCAATTAGTCCATCCCATGTAACCAGCACCACCCCCACCCCCATTTTCCTGAGAAACAAATGGAATTCCAGACAAGAAAAGTGATTTGATCATAATCACCCAGAAGGAGCTATAGAATGAAATGAGATCATATATATAAAAGCAGTTTGCAAAGCTTGACACACTATGTGTCAGCTAGGAATAGTAAGCAAGTGGTAGAGCTCAGATTTGAACCTTCCCCACCTCTGGTCTTTCTTCTGACTCTTTATGCCATGTTCTTCTACTATGCAACATCCCATAAGTGTTCACATCAAAAAGGACACAAACGTTCATTTTTATTTCTCAGGATATGCCTCTTACTAGAATTTCTTAGTCTTCCATGCATTGTACTATAGGTACTAAAATGTCAGACCAGCCTTATGTTCAAATGGAGGAGGTGAGTGCCTACAGTGTGGGATTCTTAGGGTAATGTAACTTGATTAGATCAGATAGGTACCTTCCCCGCAAAGGGACAAGAGAGGTCATGTAAACAGAAAAGGCTATAATGGCTGGTGAGTCCAATAAAACTAGTCTCTGGCCCCAAAAGAACTCTAAAACCCTTGTACTTCTCTTTATTTTGCCTACTGTAATTAACATACTTGAAGATGCCAGTCCTGCTTACCCTAAATTGGTGTATTTGAACATGCTCCAATGCTTTGGGACCAATCTGTGACCAGAATGAAGAACATTCTAAGCAACCAAACTGTCAACATCCCAGCAAATTTTGAAATCTCTCAAAAGGACCAGACAGTTATTATGAAGGGATGCTGTGAAGGATTTTTTTTGTTTGTTTTTTTGTTTTGTTTTTGTTTTTTTTTTGTAGGGCAATGAGGGTTAAGTGACTTGCCCAGGGTCACACAGCTAGTAAGTGTCAAGTGTCTGAGGCCGGATTTGAACTCAGGTACTCCTGAATCCAGGGCCGGTGCTTTACCACTGTGCTATCTAGCTGCCCCGCTGTGAAGGATTTTAACCATATCAAAGTTGAACTCAGTCTCCCTGGAAAGGAAAAAAAATTCTGGGAAATAGAAAAAAATCTATGATAGTTTATACAACCTGTATTCATGTACAAATTATGAACAAAGGTGTTATCCTGGATTTTTGGTTACAAGATGAAGTCTGCACGGGCTCGCTTCCTGATCAATACCGTTATTCAAGAAAATGGCTCACTTTCTGAAATCAGAAATTTCTTGGGTGAAAAATGTATGAGACCAAGTGTTGGTGTTTGTGCTTCTTTTCCAGCTCTCCCCAAAATGAGCTAATTCTAGAAGGGAATGATATTGAACTTGTATCAAACTCAGCTGTCCTTATCCAACAGGCCACAACAGTTTTAAGAAAAGGAGGGCAGGAAATTTGGGGAAGGCATCTATATTTCTGAGAAAGGCGCAGTGCAACAAGCTGAGGATTTAACTGGAACAGATGCCAGAGGCAGTGTCCTGAAGAGTCAACACTTACTCAGACTTCAAAATAAAATACTTTTGGTCATTTGGGGAGAAAAGAAAAAGGAAAGTCTTCAGCTTTCACTGTTTACCCCAGTAGAAAACCCCACAGACCCTAACTACTCTGGGCTACTCAGAGTCAGAATGCAGTGTTCCGGGCAGCTTTCCTGTAAGTTCCTTCCTGTCAAGGATCAAGAACCAATATGAGTGGGGGCAGCTAGGTGGCAAAGTAGATAAAGTGCCAGCCCTGGATTCAGGAGGACCTGAGTTCAAATCCTGCCTCAGACACTTGACACTTACTGGCTGTGTGAACCTGGGCAAGTCACTTAACCCTCATTTCCCTAAAAAAAAATAACCAATATAAGAACATATCTGGTAGTGAGATGTGTTCTCAGCACATCCATTCTCCATATCCTTGTTCATCTGGAAGGCTTGTGCAGTATCAGGGGGTGGGGTGGGGCATGATGATGGTGGAGTCCAAACCAAGCAAAATAGCTGGTGGGAAATGAAGAGTTGGCTAGGCTTCTAAGCCCTCTTTAAACAGAGGTTTTAGAAGAAGGATTTTGCTCCACTCTAGCCCTCCAATGAGGATACAAACATATATTAATATGGATATAACATACATATATATTTATATAATATATCAGTTTTAAAATAAGTAACTCAATAGCTATTATTATTATTATTATTATTATTATTATTATTATTAACTAAAGTTTTGCCACTGATGTGTTATCAGTGTATTTGTATTTACAGGTAATAGAGAGGAAATAGATAAGCTCTTGCAAACTAAAGCAAATATAGTTCCAGAAATGTGACATCCTGTATCCACAAACAGCCTAATAGAAAAAAGGAAATTTGAAGGAAAGGTGAAGGAGAGTCAGCTTGGAGATAAGCTCATCACCAGGAAACTCATGCTCCAGCTTTGGTACTCATCTTCATCAACACCCTCAGTTGCTTCTACCCCTCTAATTGAAGGTTTAGAGGATGGAACACACAACAGAATTGTAAAGTCAGTAGCTGAAGTTGTAATCTTCCTTGTTGTATAGATAAGGATACTTATGGTTCCAGGAAATTAAATGTCCCAGCCTAGGTCACATGGGAATGCTAAAATTGAAACTGAAGTCTTCAGTCTGAGGTCAATTATCTAACAAGGTTTGACCTTGGACAAAATTGTGATGGTTGTACGATGTCTTCATTTCCTTTCTCAGCTACCATATCTGCATTATCCTTCCCACACTCAATGTGTTACCCTTTCATTACTCACTGCCCTCCTTACATTAGGGCAGCTATGTGGTGCTATGGATAGAGTACTGGCATTGGAGTCAAGAGGACCTGAGTTCAAGTCTCACCTCAAACACTTACTAGCTGTGTGACCCTGGACAAGTCATTTAATCCTAATTGCCTTAAACATCCAGGGCCATCTCCAGTCATCCTGATGTATATCTTGCCACTGGACCCAGATGGCGCTAGGGGAGAGAATGAGGTTGGTGATCTTGCATAGCTCTCCCTCACTTAAATCCAATTCAATGCAAGTCATGACATCACCCTGATGTCACGGTCCTCTTTGAGAATGAAGGAACAACAGTAACAATAACAACAGCCCTCCTTGCATTATCCCCATCTAAACCTATTTGGGAGAGCACAAGTGAGTCTCTGCCTTTTCCCTGCCATCTTGGCTCTTCCCCCCCCCCCCCCCGCCCCTTTGAAACCCATGACTGAAGCAATTACAAAAATAGGAAAAAAATTAATTAATTATAAATAGGATCAATAAGAAATTTATATAGGATCCATTTCAATCTTCTCATTTTAAAAATGCAGTATTATCTATGGTTTATTGGATTTTTATTTACTTTGTTAAATATTTCCCAATTACTTTTTTTTGCAGGGCAATGAGGGTTAAGTGACTTGCCCAGCTAGTGTCAAGTGTCTGAGGCCAGATTTGAACTCATGTCCTCCTGAATCCAGAACTGGTGCTTTAACTACTGCACTACCTAGTTGCCCTTCCCAATTGCATTTTAATCTTTTCCCCCCACCTATCACTGGTACATGTTTGACACCTCCAATTTAGAAGTAGAAGGGAATTTAAAGGATCATCTAGTCCACCACCCCCTTTTGGATATGGGGAAATGGAAGGACAGAAAGACTTCCCAGGTACTCCTGTGGCCTTGGTCAAGCCACTTAATCTCCCTGGGCCTCAGTGTCCTCGCCTGTAAAATGATGGAGTTAAACTAGGTCATCTCTAAAGTATCTTTCAACTCTAATTCCAATGATCCATTTTTATGGATTGAGAAACTGAGAAATCAGAGAAGTTAATCAATATTGCCCACAGTTATAGAATGAGGAAACATTAGAGCTGAGATACAAACCAAGGGCTTCTGATTTTAATACTGTGTATTTCCCACTATGCCATGCCACCTCTCATGAATGAATGAATGGCATTTATCAAGCATTTACTACAAGTCAAACACTATGCTAAGTATTAAGAATATGAATACAAAAGCCAGATAATAAACATTTATTAAGCACCTTCTATGTGTCAGGTACTGTGCTAACATTGGAGATATAAAGCAAGGCAAAAGTGAGAGTGTCTTCAAGGAGCTCATATTCTACTATGGGAGTGGTATCAAGGAGCTATTTTCATTTTTTTTTTGTTTTGTTTTGTTTTGTTTTGTTTTAGTGAGGCAGTGGGGGTTAAGTGACTTGCCCAGGGTCACACAGCTAGTAAGTGTTAAGTGTCTGAGACCAGATTTTAACTCAGGTACTTCTGTCTCTAGGGCTGGTGCTCTATCCACTGTGCCACCTAGCTGCCCCTCAAGGAGCTATTTTCAAAGATTTGTAAGCTGGGGTTTGTAGGCTTTCAGTTATTCCTAGGTGGTATGATCTAAGGTGGTCAGAAAATAGAATTTTGTCCTGAATAGGCACAGAAAGGATGAATAGTTGATAAAAAAAAAGATACTCAAGTGCATAAAAGTGATATACTCAAATATGCTCTTTCAGAGAAAAGGGGATGGAGGGTGGGGAGTGTTAAACAGGCAGCAGAAGACAGGTAACAAAATGGTGGATGGCCAAATGAGTGGCAAATATTTTACAGCCAAAGTCTAGTCTATGGCCAAGTAGACAGAGTGAAAAAGTTGCATTTGTGCTCACTCTCTCATTAACTAAGACAGCTGAGGGGCAGCTAGGTGGTGCAGTGGATAAAGCACCAGCCCTGGATTCAGGAGTACCTGAGTTCAAATCTGGCCTCAGACACTTAACACACACTTACTAGCTGTGTGACCCTGGGCAAGTCACTTAACCCCCATTGCCCCACAAAAAAAAAAAAAAATATATATATATATATATATATATATATATATATATATATATAGTCAACTGAGACAGCTAAGTTTGAAGTAGGAATTTTAATAAGTATTTTAATTCCCATATGAACTAAGGGCTTGTTTTCCTGAATGAAAAATGTTTGGAAAAAATTAAATGCCTCACTAGTAAATCACATTATTGTTACTCACAATGACCACTACTTCCAGCACTAAAGTAATGACATCAGACTAAGGCCAATTCTTTTTTTAAATTGTTTTGATGTCTTTTTTCTTATATCTGACATTTTTAATATCTCCTTCTCTGGATACCCCTTCCTAGAAAGCCATCTTTTGTAACACAGACTATAAAAGGGGGAGAGAACTACTCAGGAAAACCAACATATCAAAAAAAAGTCTGAAATTATTTACAGTATTCCACTCCCCATAATCCCCCACTTTTGCTAAGAAATGGAGGAAGTACTTTATTCCTATCTTTGGAGGGGTCCGAGATTGCCTGTTATATGACAGCATTTAATTTCTTTTTTTTTTTTTTTTTAGTGAGGCAATTGGGGTTAAGTGACTTGCCCAGGGTCACACAGCTAGTAAGTGTTAAGTGTCTAAGGCCGGATTTGAACTCAGGTACTCCTGACTCCAGGGCCAGTGCTCTATCCACTGCGCCATCTAGCTGCCCACACAGCATTTAATTTCAATTGTTGTATTGTTGGTATTTCTAGTTACACTGTTAATCAGTATTTATAATATTATCCTGGCTCTGCTTACTTCATTTTTCATCATTTCATATAAGTCTTCCCAAGCTTCTCTGTATACTTCATCTTCACTGTTTCTTATAGCACAGCCTATTACATTCATGGACAGTCCCCAATTGTTGGGCCTTTACTTTGTTCCCAGCATTTTGCTACTACAAACAGTGCAACAATTTACTTTGAACATAATTCAGTATGTGAGTTGTCACATATAAGCTGTTTATTTTACATCTTTAAGCTGGAAGGACCAGAATTTAAGAATACCTCAAAGGACCAAGATGTGTCAATAGATACAGTACATTTTTCTCTAATCCATAAGGTAAACAAAATAGAAATAGGATAAAAAATGCTTATTTCAAAATAAAATTATAATTTTTTCATATCAATTGATGCCACCTGGTCCTTCTAGTGTTTATCACATTCCAGGAATGAGAGGAACTGACCACTATTGTCCAATCCAGGACTGGGGACTCCCTCATATGTGGCTGCTATTGCTGCCCAAAGTAGCCTCAGAACTTTCAAAAACACACTTCAAGAAAACACAGTTCAGAAGGATAAAAATTGGAAGTGCTAGTTAAATTGCATAAATTGCATAAAAATTGGAACCCCAAACTATAAAGAAACATTTTTATTACGTTAAAAAAATTTTTTAATTAAAAATAAAAATATTGCAGAATTCTAACATTACAAAAAAAGAAAAGAAAGAAAAAAGAAAACACTGTTCCAAAGGTTGGTGTATTCTGAGATAGATCTTTTATAAATAATTACTCTTTTAATCAAAACAAATAAACAAAAATGCCTTATAAGGAGTTTCTAAATGATTCTATGTTTGTACAGCAGGCCTGATGTCTCCTTAAACATCCCCAATTCCTGCTATCTGGCAGTCTCAGATTGTCTCTAAATATAATCCTAAAGAAAATGCTGAGGCTATGCTGGATTTGTGGCCAACTTTTCCTTCTCCAAAAGCAAGGGGGTCATATGTGGTTATTTTGGCTTTCACAAGGGAATTCCAGTAAAAGAGAAATTTTGATAAATAAAGTTTAAATAATTTTGGTTTAACTGGAGTTTCCTCACAATTCCTGTTTTTGCAAAGATCCCTCTCCCCCATCTGGATTATTGCTTAATATTTTTTTTGTAAGTAAATTCTTGAACTGGCTCTAAAATGCTTCCTAGATCAGACTTCCTTAAGAGATGGTAAAATACTAAGTGTGGAGGAAGATAAGTATGTGGGGGCCAGGGGTAAGAGAGAGTAACATTGGAGGTAATTAGTAGGTAAGATCGTTTTCAAAGAATGTGTCTCTGTGTAATTTTTAAAGTGGAAAATGCCAAGAAAAATAATTTGGAATAAGGAAGAAACACAGGAGTTTTTTCTTTCTCCCTTTCTTTGCCAGAAACTACAGTCTCTTATTTTGTCTGCCAGATGTGGTTAATTTTAAATAAAAACTTTTAGTTTTGACTAAACCAGAAATACTGGGCAATTAAACATTATGTGTTAGGTTAAAACATTTCCACTACTTCATTCAGAATTTTAAACATTTAATTTTGATTTAAAATGTAAAAGTATAATAAAATTCAAAAGCATAAGCAAAAAGTGTTATTATAGGTTTTCTTAATATCTTAAGATATTATAACCATGTAAATATGATGGATTAGACTCAATGTATGACTTCAGTAAAATTAATCATAGCATGAGGAATGTTAAGACATAGTTATGATGGGTGAAAAGTGGCTTATGATCCTATAATTTGTCATTTAGGAGGTAATAATACAGAGTTTTAAAAATATGGTCATTGAATGTTTTACTCATGAGTCCTACAGGTCAAATGTCCAGTTGTCTTCTTAATTGCCTTGATGGCCAAATGATCTAAGACACCAGACTCAAGCAGGGGTTCTGGTCTCCACACAGAGGCATGGGTTTGTATCTCACTTCTGACATAAACATCTCATTTGAGAGGCAGTGTGGTACCAGAAGTTTCAGAGGCAAAGGACCTGGAATCAAATTTTACCTCTCTTACTTAACACATGTGTGACCTTGGGTAATTGACTTAACTTCTCTCTTGCCTGAGTTTCCTTATTTGTAAAATAAGAGTATTGGACAGGATAGCCAAAGAGGTTCCTTCTAGCCCTGGATGAGAGGTTCTTAACCTTTTTGTTTGTTTCACGGACCCTTTTGACAATCTTGTGAAGCCTATTTATCCTTTCTCAGAATAATGTTTTTAAAAGAATAGAATGAAGCATGTAGGATTGCAAAGGAAACTAAATGTTAATGACAACAAAGATATGATATGTAATTTTTCCCATCCAAGTTAACAGACTCTCTGAAATCTATCCACAGCCCCACTTCTATGGACCCCAGCCCAGGTAATGAGCCCCTACTTCAGACCTATATTCTTCTTATCCCATGACCTTCCAGAACTTCATGGAAGGTAGTAAGTGGAAGTAGTCTCAGAGGAAGGAACATAGTGCCTATCAGTGGTGGTCCACCATCAAACCCTCCCTCACCTCTATCATGTTGCCACTAACCAGGTGGCTGTAAGGATGGGAGATGTATCTTGTAAGAACAAAATTGCAAAGAAGGTAATGGGAGGACAAGAGAAAATTTAACTAAAGATATGTGCAAAAAACCTTCTTTTTAGTCCCTGTGCTACAGGATCCATAATGCCAAGGTTCCAGGGTATGCTGTAGCAATCTCTAATCAGCTTCCAAGTAAATTGTTAAATTTGCTTTTTTTTTTCAATTTTTAAATTCAATTTTATTTTATTTTCAGTTTTGAATTCTCTTCCTCCTTTCCTCCTTCCCCCACACAAAGAGAAGGCAAGGAAAACAACCCATCTTAAATATGTATAGTCATGCAACACAAATTCCTATATTTTGTTGTTGTTCAATCATTTCAGTCATCTCTAACTCTTCATGGCAGAGATACTGAAGTTGTTTGCTATTTCCTTCTCCAGCTCATTTTACATATGGGGAAACTGAGGCAAACAGAGTTAAGTGACTTGCCCAGGGTCTCACAGCTAGTAAGTATCTGAGGCCAGTTTCAAATTCAAGTCTTCCTGATTCCAGGCTTCTGCTGTTCTATCCACTGTACCACCTCACTCCTACATTAGCCATGTCCAAAGCAAAAAAGAAAAGAAAATTAAAATTTGTTCAATTTTCAGTGTGAGCATTTACACCTCAGAAATAGGCAAATGCTGCAAAATCAGTGCTTGATTATTGTTTTGTTGGTTATCTAGACTTAAGAGAGTAATATTGATTCAGATTACTATTTAAGTGATAATAATGAAGATTAAAATTGTATGTGCTTACATTTCTTTTTTTTTTTTCTGGAGAGCCTGGTTGTTAAACACTGACCACCAAGTCTATGTGTTCTTCTATAAACATTGCTTGAACTCAGAAGGCATGCAGTAGAAGTCTCTGAGGATGAAGTCAGCACCAGGCTGGAGATCTGGTGACCAGAAGCTAATAATAATAATTGGCATTTCTATAGTGCTTTATGGATCACAACATGCTTTATATCTATTATCTCATTTGAATCTCACAGTGTATCTGCCAGATTGGTCCTCAAATAGTCCAAGGTCATGGGCAGAACAGCACCTGCTATTTCTATTCCCCATCCTTCTTCCCCAGCTGCTGGAGAAGAAAAAGGTGTGACTCACTGTTGTTTATGTCCTACATTGACCAGGACTCGTGAGTAGAAAATGTGGGTATGGAGAGCATGCTTTGCCCTGGTTTTCAGTCTCATCTAAGTGTGATTATGTCTTTAGTCTCCTCTGCTGAATCCAAATTTACCTTGCAATTACGACTTGGTATCTTAGTAAAAGCCTTAGTGAAGACTCTATTTCTCACTCCTTTGCCAAACACTTTCCCCATCTAAAAGGCATTTCCCCCCCAACTCAATGAAATGGTAAGCTCCTTGAGGCCAGAGACCATGTCTTTTCTTTCAGGGCAGTATAGTTCTAGATTTAGATGACATGACTTCAAATCATGGCTCTGACGCTGCCTGTGTGACCTTGGGCAAATAAATTGTGGTGCTTCTCTGGACCTCCACTCTTCATCTATAAGATGAAAAGGAGAGAATAAACTCTAAGGTATTTTCCTGTTCTAACTCTATCATCCTATGGCCTCACCATTTAAGTCACCTCACCCCTACATCCTCAGCTAGAAACTTATGCAGTTTTTCTGGACAAAAAGTAATAATGTAAGCTCACTATGCACAGAGACATAACTAGAGTAGGACCACTGGAGCATTGCCCTAGGGAATCAAAATTTAGAGAGGACTCATAGCATTTACCCTTCTTCTGCAGCTAGAAACAAGAGTGCTTAGTGTCTACTTAAGATGAATTCATTAAAATTGGAATCGACAAGATGACTGGCTTCTTCCTCAGTGACTAAGGTGAATTCTTCCCTGGCCTGGTACCTTCCCACACATTCTCCAAACTCCCTTCTTCCCCTCCTTCCAACTGGCAGTACCTCCTCACAGCAGCTTCAGTGTCCCAGAGTCTCTGATGACAGAAAGCACTTTCCAAAGGTCTCAGATTCTCCTCCACCCCAAGGGGCATTGTTCCTGTGTCCCTAAGGCCCCCCAGCTGAGTTTGTCTTGAAAAGTTGTTTTGAGAGAATGTTTCAAATTATTTGCCCAAGGCACATTTTATGAAGTTTGCTGCAGGCACCAAAAGTGCTAGTTAAGTCTCTAAACAAATATAAGAGCTTTCCAGCCCAAAGACAGAGTTTATAGTGAAAAAACTTTAAGCCTCTCTTTGTTTGATATTCTCTACATAGAATATCTATGTAAACATACATGCATATATATATTTCCCTAGAAAGAGGAAAGATGATCTGATCATAAACAGATGTATAGGTAATCAGACTCTTTTCCAATCCCTCTAAATCTCTACTCCTATTTCTACTCAAACGTGGGTTATCTCATAATCAATCAACAAATATTTATTAAGCACTTTTCCTGTATTCCAGGCACTGGGGATACAAGCATAAATAATGAAATAATCCCTCATGGCAAGGAATTTTCATTCTAATGGAGGGGACAAGAAAAAATATATAAAAACATGCAGCACAAATATAAAGTTAATAAATACAAATTAGTTTGTGAGGGGGCAGCTAGGTGGCACAGTGGATAAAGCACTGGCCCTGGATTCAGGAGAACCTGAGTTCAAATTTGGCCTCAGACACTTGACACTTACTAGCTGTGTGACGCTGGGCAAGTCACTTAACCCTCATTGCCCCATGTAAAAAAAAATACAAAGTAGTTTGTGAGGGTGGGCACTAGCAGTTGGGAGAATCAGGAAAGGCTTCATGCAGAAGATGGTGCTCAAGTTGCCTATTGTGATGATTAAAATCTAATGTGTGTGTGTCCTTACCTGCCCCCCACAGTAGGGGTGGGATTAGTCAGGATTTAATTATAAATTCAGGAGCTTCAGCAACAGTTTAGGCTTTTAAGCATTTATTAAAGTATATTAGAAGTTAGTAAAGAGAAAGAGAGAGAACATGTCTCTGAAAGAATGGAAAAAAAACCCTATATCAGAAGTACACCTGGAGAGAGAGAGAAACAGCCCCTTTACCTAGCCGCTCACCTTTCCAAAGAGAAAGAGTCCAACTCAGTTTCCCAGGAAGCCCCCTGTCGAACAGGAAGAGGGGCGGTCCCCACACACAGCTCCAAGGTAATTGGCTGGTCACATTCAAGTCCATTGATTGACATAACTTAAAGGTGGTCTATTAATAGAGGCAACTTCCAGGATGTCAATCTGACCTTCCAAACCTCAGAAAGGTCACCTCATATCTTTCTCTGCAGGAGGCGGGGCCCCTAGTTCTCACACTATTAAAGAAGGAGAGGGACTCTGTAATTCCAGGTATGAGGGATGGCCAGTGGAAAGGTATAGAGACAGAAGATGGACAAAGAAAAGGCCAGTTTGGCTGGTGGTAGAGTGAGAGAGGGAGTAACATCCAATGACTACAGAAAGATAGGTTGGGGCCAGGTTGTAAAGGGCTTTAAAAGCCAAAGAGAGGAATTTCTATTTGGCCTAAGAGGCAGTAGGAAGCCAGTGAGTTAGTTGATTAGGGGAGTCATATGGTCATAGCTGCACTTAAGGAGAATGTCTTTGGCAACAAAGTGGAGGATGTCTGAAGCAGGGAAATCAATCAGGAGGCTGTTGCAACATTCTAGGCTAGAGGTATTGAGGGCCTGAAATGAGGGGTGGCTCTATGAGTAAAGAGGAATCTGATGTGAGAGACACTGTGAATGGAAAACCAGCAAGATTTGGGCAAGTGATTGGGTACACGAAATGAGAGAATCAAGAATAGTGCTGGGCTTATGAACCCATGACACTGGAAGAATGGTGTTGTCTTTGATAAGAACAAGGAAGTTTGGAAGAGGGGAGGGCTTAGGTAGGAAGATAATGCTATCCCCCACCCCTCCATTTTGTTTGGTTCCTTGTCATTTCATTGACGTGAGGACCTCTCATTGAAGAAATTGTTCTGCAACATATAGTCTAGGTGAATTACACAGGACACTAGTTAATTCTCTTACCCAGGTTTCCAGAGCCATTATGTGCCATTACTTGAACTTGGGTCTTCATGGGTTTCAAGAAGACTCAGTGACCAGCCCTTGGCATCTAGTCAGCAATAACAAAACATTACTCCATGTTGCTTCTTGGCTCTCCATTCACTATATAGTTGTTCCTTCTCTTTCCTTCCTCCAAGAGCTGAACCAGTTCAAACAGGATCTGGGTGGGGATTGACTGAATCAATAAATCACTTCATTCCCTACTTAAAGTAACAAATTACCTTATATTTTAATCAAGTGAGAACATACCTGTTGAATCAATCCATCAGTCAAAGGCATTAAACTAATTACTGTATGCCTTGACACGTCTGTGGGTCCTCTATAAAATTGCAAATGAGTTCAGAACCCAGAACTTTTAGCAGTTTAGAGGAGAGAACTGAGCCCCTGAGAGATAATTATTAAGGGGAGAGAGGGGGGAAAGGGGAAGGAGAGACAGGAAAGATCAGGGAGAAGTGCCTCCTCCTACCCCTCTTGATCAGAGGGCAATCTTGTGGATTTGGGCTTCTCATCAGGTCCTAGAAGGGTTTCTTGAACAGCTGGAAGCAATGTCTAAAATCAGGAGCCCAGCACAAACTAGCTGCACTGAGGAAAAGTAGCTTCAAAACTCCATAAGCAAAAAAATGATTGTTGTTCATCCTTTGTTCTCAAGGAGGACCAATGTTAACAACATGGTGATGTCTTGACTTTTGAGTGAATTGGGTTCAAGTGAGGCAGAACTGTACAAAGTAATCAGCCTCACTCTCCTCCAGAGTCATTTGGAGTCCAGTGGCAAGACGTAGGTCAGAACTGGTGATGGCCCTGGATGCGGTGGGAGACCTTGGCCTTCTTAAGCCAAGGTCCTTCCCAGATCTCAGTTTGTCTGAAGCAATGCCCATTCAGCAGCCAAAGGCTAGGTAAGAATTGAGGCAAAAGATGGTCTAGTTTGCCTTCAAAAAAGAATCGGTCTGGGAGAAAAGACCCTCAGAGTTTCTAGCCAGAACCAAGCAGAAAAATACACCATACCTAAAGGCAATATCATGAGGACCCCTCAAAAGGAAGAAAAGGACTTCCAGCAAAAGGATTTCCAAGAACTATGAGTCACCCCATCCTTACCACATGTATTCTGCGTTGCAGCCCACTCTGCTCCAAACTCTGTATTTGTTTGGTATTTGTTTGTGGGAGAGAGTGCCTCTATGTGATTGGTTGGTTGGATAGTTGTTGTTATTGGCAGGGGGGGGGGGAGTTATTGTTCCAACTCTTCTTACCATACTACCATTTTAATAAAAATTAATTAAGAATGACATTAAATGATGTCATGGGGGAGCACAATAGAAGGAACACATGACCTATAGTACTAGAAAACCACCCCCCTGGCTCCTTTGGGTCCCCTAGAACCTCAAAACGAGACTAAAGAGTAACACAAGAGGGGCCCTGTACTGTCAGGGTGTTTGAGAGAATTGCTCCATAGCATGTGTTACATATGCAAAAAGAGAAAGAGAAAAGATAGACAATGAAAAAGCAGCCAGGGCCCACATGTGTGAGTGGTGGGGGAAGAGGGCAAGCAATCTAATGCCTCACATTTCTCTTCATGGAGAATTAATTCATGCAAATTGTATTTGGCAGGCAATTTGTCTCTGAGTGAGCCTATAAATGACAGAAAGCTCAAGCACAAAGATTGTAAATTCTTTCATCACAGTGTTGTTGTTTTTCTTTAGCTCTCCCAGGGACTAAAGAGTATGTAAACCAACAATACAAACAGACTTGAATATAAAGTACCCACATTGATCACAGAAAATAGACAAATACATCAAAAATAATTATTCTGTTGTAACGAATCTAAACAATACTCTAAAACAACTGCAGCTTTATGTACTGAACAATATGGGAAAGTCTTGCTGAGTTTCTCTGTCTCTTTCTGTTTCTGTTTGTCGATTTATGTGTGTGTCTTATTGGTGCAATATGTTGTCAATAACTTGTATGCCAGAAATGATGGAAAGCACATTATTAGGAACATAACAGAAAATAGGACAGAGCCTTGTGGTGAGAATGAGAGACCACAGATAGACAGCTCAGTGCTACCCAGGGGCCCCTCGACAAACTAAAAGGACAAGAGAGAGGCCTCTAGTGCGTTAAATAGCTCCATTATGGGGACCTAAGAACAAGAAGGATACAGCGTGAGGAGGCATGAAGGGACAATGATCCGTGTTAGTGGAAGGCGTGATCACACCAATGGAAGTATAGAGCTTTCAAAATATTAAATGCATGTGAAAGGCCCCAGCTTAGGTACTCGTTGCCTAGCCAGTAATGGCACTATCCTACCTAGCAGGAAGGGAGCACAGACTTCCTATAGTTATAGCACCCCAGTGGAAAATTGCAGTGTAACTAAGGTACAGAAAATGGGGGGTGGGGGGGGAGATGACTAAGGCTTGGCTCCAGGGAACTAAAATTTAGAATGTGCAAAAATTGTACTCTTTCAGCATCAGAAGCCCTTCACAAGAATAGGAAGCTACGCACTGGTGATACACTATGGCAATTAATTCCTCCTCTCAATCATTTGAATTTCTCTTAATTACTTCTGATATTATTTTCACATCATGCCCTACAAAATTTACATGGGAATCTTGCTTTGTGCTGCGTGCTTGGACATGCTTCTTGTTGGTTACATCTCCATAATTTGCCCTCTTACCGAGGAACACTGTCATTGAAAACTTCAATCAGAGACCATTATGCAAAGTGGAAAAACCATCTGCAGGCACAAAGTACAAATTAATAATTGCCTCTCTTTGTGGGGCTTCTATTAAAGAATGTCAGACAGCTTGTAAACACAATCACATGATGTGCTTTAATGTAGTTTCAAGAAGCTGTCTCTAATAATGAGGCATTGCCTTATGTAAGGAATGTATAAGTAGAAGTTTGGCACTCAGCTTGCAAATATTCAACAGTAAATATTTTGCTTGGTACAATGTCCACCTGTTAATCTGTAACATGTGTCCTAACTCTCTATTTTTGATAAAACACAAATGAGGGAGGGTCCACAGATTCAGTGTATGCCAGGTATTATGCCAAGCCTGAAAGAATTGGACTTCTTGCAAGTGAGAATTCCAACAAAAATTAAGACATAAGCCACAGAAGCAGCCTGTATTTCTTCAGGGTACTGCTGCCAAGCACTGCAGAAGAGCTTGATGAGACCATGATATAATAACTTCTGCCACCTTCAATCTCCCACAGTGCTGAATAGATTTTTCTTCTTCTTCTTCTTCTTCTTCTTCTTCTTCTTCTTCTTCTTCTTCTTCTTCTTCTTCTTCTTCTTCTTCTTCTTCTTCTTCTTCTCTCTACCTATTAGTCACCTCATGATGAGGAGGGAGGGTATGGAGGAGAAAGCTACCCTGGGTGGGGTGGGAATGGAGAGAAAGATGGAACAAAAGCTGTAATCCTTCCATAAAGTCATGGTCATCATCATCATCATCATCGCCAGCTGCTGCTGCTGCTGCTACCGCAGCTAGATGGCAAAGTAGATGGAGCACTAGGCCTAGAATCAAGAAGACAGAAGTTCAAATCTGACCTCTGACACATCAGCTATGTGACCCTGAGCAAGTCACTTAAACATATTTGCCTCAGTTTCCTAACCCATAAAATGAGCTGGAGAAGGAAAGGGAAAAGCACTCCAATATCTTTGCCAAGAAAACCCCAAATGGGGTCACAAAGAATCAGATATGACTGAATAACAACAAAATTACCCTACCCATTACTATTTATTTATTTATTCATCCATTCATTTGTTCATTTATTTATTTATTTGCTTGTTTACTTATTTATTTACTTATCTATCTATTTTTTTTCTTTTTTGCAGGGCAATGAGGGTTAAGTGACTTGCCTAGTGTCATACAGCTAGTAAGTGTCAAGTGTCTAAGGCCAGGTTTGAACTCAGGTCCTCCTGAATCCAGGGACGGTCCTTTATCTACTGCACCACCTAGCTGCCCCCCCACCCTTTACTATTACTACTATATCTCTCCATTATTGCCACTCATCTCTGATATCATGCTTAGTACTTAGGAATAGAATCTATAGAAATGGTAAGCTTAGCAAAAGCAGCAGCTGTTAATGTCCCTTCCCTTATTGATGTTGAGAGGGACATAGGGATATGACCCTCCACTGAGATGGAAAGTGCCCCCCCTTTGGCCTAGTGATCTGATCTCAAAGTCTTAAAGCCCCTTAGAGCCCCCTATTTCTCTCTCTCTCTCTCTCTCTCTCTCTCTCTCTCTCTCTCTCTCTCTCTCTCTCTCTCTCTGTCTGTTTTTTCTCTAGAGAGAGGCAATAACGGGAAGCTACTATCCCCCTTTCTAAATATAGACATATCAACTTTAAAATTGCTTCATAGGGTCTGCACCGAGATATTATGTAGATATGATAAATTGTTGCTGAAACGGGAAATTTTGCAAAATAACCTACGGCTGAACCCCTGAGGTTGGGGTTCTGACCCAGGAGAGAGACTTATCGCTGAACAACCCAGGAGAGAGACTTATCACTGAATATCCCAGGAGAAAGATTTATTGCTGAACATATAGTATTAATCCAATTACCGCATCTTGCTCAAATTAGATGTCTGTAAAGAGTATAAAAACTGCTTGGTTTCCTAATCTCAGTGTGTCACACCTCCTGGTTGTCCCAGTGAGTGTGGTACAACTTTGTGCTTTGTCCTCCTTTCTCCTCGAGTCTCTATTACAGGGGTCAGTGGGTGTACTTCCCATCCCACTCAATGTATACCACTCTCCAGTCACATATGAGACAGTATGGTGTAGTAGAAATAGAACTGGATTTTGAATTAAGCAATATGAATTCATATTCTCACTCAGTAATTATTCTGGGCCAGGCCTGATCCAAACTAATCCAGTAGTTAAACTCAGGATTACAACAAAATGAGAAATATCCAATACTTGATCTCCCCTTCCCCCCCCCACCAAAAAAAAAATGTATATATTGTGCATTTAAACAGTTGCACAGAAAGGATACTCACCAAGGATATAGCACTAGTCCAGGTAGATACAGTACACCCTTCATATCTGTACAGAAATGTATCTAGTCAGGAAAGTGTGTTGGATCAGTTGACTCGAATTACAGTAGTATGTTTCTCCAGTCTAATGGGCACTAACTCCTCATGGGTTGGTCTTTTTACACCCTAAGCCACCAGCAGAAAGCCATTTCAAAAGCTTGAGGCCTAAGGTCTCTAGATCAGCTAAATCCCAGGAACAGGTTCCCCAACTTTTAGGAGAAAACTAATTTACACTACATAACAGGGACCCTATATTGATGGTGCTCCTGCCATAAGTACTTACTATCTTGTGACTTTTTAAAAATTAATCTTTTATTAGTGCTTTTAGCTTTTTTAAACATCACTTTTATTTTCCAATGACTCTACCACCCCCACAGAACTGAGCCTTGTAACAATTAGGTTTTTGTTCAGTCATATCCAACTCTTCATGACCCCATTTGGAGTTTTCTTGGCAAAGATACTGGAGTGGTTTGCCCCTTCCTTCTCCAGCTCATTTTATAGATGAGGAAACTGAGGCAAATAGAGTTAAGTGACTTCCTAGGTTCACACAGCTATTAAGCTAGGTACTAGGTACAATCAAGCAAAAGAATCTGATACAATTAAGCAAAACAAGTTGATATATGGGCCATGGCTGAAAATGTATGGCCCTTACTTATTTCTAGTCTGGTACTTCACTGAGAGGTGGGAGACATGCTTTGTCATGGGTCCTCTGAAGCTGTGTTTGGTCACCGTATTGCTCGGAGTCATTAAATCTTTCATTGTTACTTCCCTTTACATTATTATGACCATCCCGTAAATTGTTCTCTTGTTCCTGCTCACTTTATTCTGCATCAGTTTACACATCTTTCCCAAGTTTCTCTGAATTCTTCCAATTCCTTGTTTCATTTGGCACAATAATATTCTAATTCATTCATATTTGTGTGACTGTGCAAAACACTCCCCTCTCTGAGAATCAGTAAACTCATGCATGAAATGCAGGTATTGGTCTAAATTATTTATTTCTACCCTACCTTCCTGCTATAAGCCCTATGATTCTCTGTATAACTGTATCAAGTTTCAAAAAGGCCACACCCTTACTGCCATCAGAGGCATCACCAATATGTTATCACACAGTTTTAAAGAGCAGATGAAAATGGTTATAATATAGTAAAGAAATCTACAACCTGATTTTAAAACCCCATCCATGAAGAGGGGTGGGGGGGGGGTGGGGATGGGCAGGGAATCTGTTAAATCCCATTAAGTGGGAGACTACATGACTTTTGTGATAAGGCTACAAAACAGCAGAGTATATGATTTAAACCCAGTAGGCCAAGCAGTGGAGGGGATATGATAACCAAGAGAGAGGGGCAGCTAGGTGGTACAGTGGATAAAGCACTGGCCCTGGATTCAGGAGTACCTGAGTTCAAATCCGGCTTCAGACACTTGACACTTACTAGCTGTGTGACCCTGGGCAAGTCACTTAATCCTTCATTGCCTTGCAAAAAAATAAATAAATAAAACAACCAAGAGAGAGAGGGCAAAGTTCTAGGAATTGCCAACAATGAGTTGACCACAAACATGCCCATATCTTCCCTATCCTGAAAAAGCCCTCACTTGATTCTTCTATCCCTGTTAACTATCATCTGTCTCCTCTACAATAAGCACCTTCTCTTTCCCTCCTCTCATTTTCTTCTTCATCCCTTAAGACCTAACTTCTGACTGTATCACTCCACTGAAATGGTTCTCTCCAAAATTACTCATGATCGCTTGGTTGCTAAATCCAAGGGCCTTTTTTCAATCCTGATTCTCCTTGACCTCTTGGCAGTCTTTGACACAGTCAATCACTCTCTCCTCATTTCTGCTCTCTTCCCTCGCTGTTTTCAGGACACCACTCTCCTTATTCTCCTCCCACCTGTCTGGCCACTTTGTCTGTGTCTCCTTTGCTGCATCCTCCTCCAGATCATGCCGTCTAATCATAGGTTTTCCTCAGGGTTTTGCCCTGGGTCCTCTTCTCTCCTCCCTCTATACCAGTTCACTTGGTGATCTCATCAGCTCCTACTGGTTTAATTGCCATCTCTGAGCTGATGATTTTCTTTCTTTTTTCTTTTTTTGCAGGGCAATGAGGGTTAAGTGACTTGCCCAGGGTCACACAGTAAGTGTCATATGTCTGAGGCCAGATTTGAACTCAGGTCCTCCTGAATCCAGGGCTGGTGCTTTATCCACTGTACCACCTAGCTGTGTCATGTGCTGATGATTTTCAAATCTACCTTTCCTGCCCCAACCTCTCTAGTGACTTCCAGTCTTGCATCCCCAACTGCCTATCAGAAATCTCATACTGGGTGTACAAGAGACATCTTCAATTTCAATGTGTCAAAACAGAACTCGTTATCTTCCCACACACACACTTTCTCTATTACTGTAGAGGGCAACACCATCCTCCCAGTCCCTTAGGTTCAAATCCTAGGAGTCATCCAGGATTCTTCACTATCTCTCAACCTCTCCCCCACCCCCACCCCATATCAAAACTGTTGTCAACACCTGGTGATTTCACCTTCTCCGCATTTCTCTAATACACCCTCCTTTCTCTCCTCTATCACTGTCACCACTCTAGTGCAGGTCCTCATCCCCTCCTCACACATGGACTATTCCAATAGCCTGCTGCTGGGGCCACCTGCTTCAAGTCTCTCCCCACCCCAATTCATCCTCCATTCAGCCATTAAAGTGATTTGCCTAAAACACAGGCCTGATCATGTCACCCCAACCTGACAAACTCCAGTGGCTTCCTATCCCCTCCAAGAGCAGATACAAAATGGTCTCTTTGACGTTCAAAACTCTTCATAACCTAGCCCCCTCCTAACTCCCTGACATACTCTGTGACATTGGCCTCCTGGCTGTTCCAGGAATAAGACAATCCATTCTCTCATTTTCCTAGCTGCCCCCATGCCTGGAACACTCTCCCTCCTTGGCTCTGACTACTTACTTGTCTGGCTTCTTTTAAGTCCCAACTAAAATTCCCCTCTCTACTGGAAGCCTTTCCCAATCCCTCTTAATTCCATTGTCTTCCCTCTGTTCATTATTTCCTATTTATATTGTATATAGTTTGCTTTGTATGTATTTGTTTGCAGTTTGTCTCCCCCACTAGATCGTAAGGTCTTTGAGGTCAGGGTCTGTCTTTTGCCTTTTCCTCTATCCTCAGAACTTACCACATAGTAGGTACTTAATAAGTCTTTATTGACTTTTATTGCAGGTGACTCTAAAAGGCCAACTGAAGCTGAACTGATAGAGATTAATTTGTCCAACAGATTTGGGGATCATTAGCATAGATATGATCCCTGAACTCATGGAAGTAGATGCCTTAATCAAGGAAGAGAATTTAGAGAAAAAAGAGAAAGAGGTCCAAGATACAGCCTTGGGGTCATGCATGCTTAGTAGGTGAGAGATGAATTATGATTCCACAAAGGAGCCTGGGAAGGAAGGTCAAGTAGGTAGGAAGAGTAAATATGTTACAGAAGCCAAGAGAGGAGAAAGTGTCTAGAAGTTCTATGGTGTCTATAGAGTGGTTGTTATGAATGAAAAACCCCAAGAGACAGAGTTTCTGGGTAATTAATAATCAATGTATTAATTAGGCTAGCCAGCAATCAATAAACTGATGGTCAGTGGTTTCCTTAGTAACCAAAGACCCCCCAGTGGAGACCTTGAGAGCTTTAAACACCTTTCTTAACAGGAATGACCCTGACAAGTGAAAATCAACCCTAATTGGTATACAATGAGGAGATGGGCTAGAAACCTTAGGCTCCTCCTGCTGAGGATGTGACTCTTGATCATGAGACTCAGTAGCCCCCAGCAATCTGGACAGGTGAATCTATCTCTATCCAGACCTCTCTGATCGGTTTTCTCCTTCCTGATCTGGGTCACCCTAAACTCTAATGGTAGGGTACAAGGACAGGGGTTCCTTTCCCCAGGGTAAGGACTCACCCAAACTGGATTCTGTTTATACTCTAAACAGAAGTTAGGGCTCCTCATTGGCAGGAATCCCTCCCAAGACTGAAGAGCATGTACCTTGAAGGCTAAGAATAATTCCATCTATCAGTCATGTCCTCCAGAGACTGAATTTAATAAGAGTTGGGACAGGGGCAGCTAGGTGGCACAGTGGATAAAGCACCAGCCCTGGATTCAGGTGGACCTGAGTTCAAATTCAGTCTCAGACACTTGACACTTACTAGCTGTGTGACCCTGGACAAGTCACTTAACCCATTGCCTAGTCAAAAAAAATAAATAAATAAGGAAATAATAAAGAGAAAAGCCTGGACTCAATTTAATAATTGGTTATGAATATTATAGTACAAAAATAATTTCTCTTAAGGTCAAAGATGAAGGCAGAGAGAAGGCAATTAGATTTGGCAATCAATGTACCTATCTATATAACCTATATCAGATTACTTGCTGTCTTGGAGAGGATGGAGGGAGGGAGAAAAAATTGAAACTATAAATCTTATAAAAACAAATGCTGAAAACGATCTCTAAATGTAACTGGAAAATAATAAAATATTTTTATGGAAAAAAAGATTTGGCAATCAAGAGATCTTTAGTAACTTTAGAAAAAGGGAAGAATGGGTAGACTTAAGCCAGATGGCAAGAAGTGAAGACATGAGTGGGTGGTAAAAAAAAAAAAAAAAAGGATGCAGCAATTGTAGAAAATTCTTTCCAAGAATTTCACAATTACAGGGAAGAAAAATGTAATAAAGTAGCTTGAAGGCATGGCAGAATCAAGAGAAGGATTTTTAAGCATGAGGTAGGCTGTGAAGATATTTCAGTTGATAGGGAAAGAATAAAAATAAAGCAAAGGAAGGAAATCAGTGATTGGGGCAGTTGAGAGGAGATAACATTGGAGGTGGGTTAACTTTGGAAGGAAAAGGTATCTCTTCTTCAGAGACTGGAGTAAAGAAGAAGGAAATGAGAGATGATGTAGGAAGGTTTTGTGGTGAGGAGTAAGGGAGATAAAGAAGCTCAGATGGATGGGCTTAATAATTAAAATCACATTGCTTAGTCAGTCCTTTTGGTTAGACTTACCTAAATGGTAAAGGAAGAACAAGAAGAGAGCTTATGGTTTTCATCACCCAGCCTTCCCTCCTAGAGAAGTGAGATATCTTTTCAGGGGTTTTTGTGTGAGAAGAACTCCAAGTGCTGATGAGAAAGCTGTATGCCAAGGAAATGAAATGACTTTCCCAAAATCACACAGCTTGATAACAAAACAAGTCTTTTGACTCCCTTTGAAGTATTTTTCAAGCTTTGTCTTGCTTTCCAATTAACATTAATTATATTCATTAATGTAAATCACTTAACATAAGTACCTCATTACCAACCAGCTCAATAACTATCATGTGGAACATCAAATGTGTTAGACTAGCTTTATCTTAAATTTTATTTGATTATAATATTTATAATTAATACACAAAAGCAAGTGCAACAACTCTCCAAACAAAGCATTCACAGATTTGTAGACTGGGTTCCCTGTCTACAAGTATTATGACTACTCTCTCAAGCTCTAGGAATATTCTGTGTATATCCAGTACTAAAATTTCAACCATGAGCTCCAATCAGTACACTTACTTTACCAATCAGCCAACAGACCCAACTGGCTCTTAGCAAAGGCATTTACTAAGATGGAAAAGTAAAAACAGTTGCTACAAACTCTACCCTTAAAATCTTAGGGTGGGAGCAGGTAGGTGGTGCAGTAGATAGAACACCGGCCCTGGAGTCAGGAGGACCTGAGTTCAAATCCAGCCTCAGACACTTAACACTTGCTAGCCGTGTGACCCTGGGTAAGTCACTTAACCCCAACTGCCTCACCCAGAAAAAAATCTTAGGGTGTACTTTTCCATGAATGTAGTTCATTGGGAAGAGTAGGTATATACTTTAGAGTACAATGATAGTGAGACATCCATGTAGAGAAAACTTGTGGCCAAGGCTATTCAAGAATTGATGGGCCTTGAAATCTTTCCTCTCCTGTGGAGTCCTCAGAAACTCTCTCCAGATTGTGTCTCTGATGGGCAAGTTTCTCAGCTGCAAGGGTCTGCTCATCACGGGGCACATCAACTCTCATGAATTGTAAGCCAGCTCCCTTTTCTGCTTGCTTGAAGCTATTTCTGGCTTTCATCGACTGCCTCTTTGCATTCATGTCAGTCTATAAAGTATCTGCCTCTGATCCCTCAAATGCATCTCAGATTCTCTTGAGCTGATTCTCCAATTGCTAGACTGAGTAGTTCCACTGCTAAATGCTGATGGGATAAAGGGTGGAGAGGAAGGACAATTCCTTCCTCCCAAGAGGTGAAAAGCTAAATTCCCCCACAACTTCTGACTCTTTTCAACTTACTCAAAACTGACTAGGCTCAGATGGATTCAAACCTGGTTAATTGACCAAACTCAAAGAGCAATTTTTAATAATTCAGTGTCAACATTGTGGGAAGTATCCACTGTAACAACCCAGAGAACTGTACTTGGCCATGGGTCATTTACGATTTTTATCAATGACTAAGGTAAAAGTAGAGAAAATATACTCATCAAATTTGAAGATAGCACACAGCTGGATAGGATACCTAATATAATAGATGACAGAGTCAGGATCCAAAAGGATCTTGAAATGCAAGAACATTGAACTGAATCTAATAATTTAAAATTCAGCTGGGATAAATATAAAGTCTTTCACTTAGGTACAAAAAAATCAATTTCTCAATAATGAGATAGGAGAAACATGGTTAAATATTAGTTTTTCTGCAAAAGTCCTAAGAATTTTTTATTTTATTTAAATTTTTTCCCCCAATTACATGTAAAGATATTTTTGAGTTCCAAATTTTTCTCCCACCCTCCCTTCCCTCTCATCTCCTGAGGCCAGCAAGCAATTTTATATAGGTTATACATTACAGTCATGTTTAACATATTTCCACATTAGTCAGATTGTAAGAAAATAATCTGAACAAAAGAAAAAATGCAAAAAAGAATAAACAAGAACAAGAACAAAAACAAAGTAACAACAAAAGTGAAAATAGTATGCTTCAATATACATTTAACTCCATAGTTCTTTTTCTGAATGTAGAGAGCATTTTTCACCATGTCTTTTTTCATCGTCTTGGATCATTGTATTGCTGAGAAGAGTTAAGTCTATCACAGTTGATCATCACACAATGTTGTTGATACTGTCTGTGTACAATGTTCTCTTGGTTCTGCTCATTTCACTCAGCATCAATTCATGTAAGTCCTAAGAGTGTTAATGGACTGCAAGCTCAATTTGAGTCAACGATGTAATGTGGAAGCCAAAAAAGTTAATGTGATCTTGGGCTTCATTAAAAGGAGCATGGCTTCCAGGAAGAGGGAGGTGATAGTCCCACTATGCTCTGCCCTCTTAAGCTCTCATATGAACAATTGTGTTCAGTTCTGAGCACAACAGTTTAAGAAGGATAGTGGATAACTAGAAAGTGTCCCAGAAAGAGAAACCAGAAGAGTGAAAGACCTTGAATCCATGTCAAATGATGATCAGTTGAAGAAATTAGATATACTGAGTCTGGAGAAAAGAAGATTCTGGGGACACAACTGTCTTCAAGTACATGAAGAGCTGTCATGTATAGGAAGGATTAGATGTGTTCTGTGTGGTCCTAGAGGGAAAAACAAGTGCATGGGTGAAAGTTTCAAAGAGGTCAATGTAGGCTTGATGTCAGGAAAAACTTCTTAACAATTAGAGTTGCCCCAAAATGGAATGGGCACCTAGAGAGGCAGGGGGTTCCTGCTACCTCAGAGGTTTTCAAGCAAAGCCTGGATAACCACTTAGGTATGTTAGAATGGGTATTCCTTTTATTTATAAAATATACTAGAAGGCTTCTAAGGTCCTTCCCAACTCTCAATTTTTGTGATTTGGGGGTCTTTTGAGAGTCATTCCATCATGCATGTTTCATCTAATAGTGTTGTGGCTTTTTGACTCAGAGGGAGATGTTCATACTATGTAAAGAACCCACTAGGAGTTAATACCTTATTAACAGATTTATATCTAGTCATCTGTGCTTATGAGAGGCAGCTTGGGGTGGTGGATAGAGAGTTGATCTCAAAGCCAGGAAGACCTTTGTTCTACTCCCAGTACTGCTGTGTGAGCAAGTCACCTAATTCTCAGTGTTTTAGACAACTCTCTAAAACTATGTTTCAGAGAAGGTGCCTAACTGCATCATTAGAGGAAGTTTCCTCATCTGGGAGTTCCTTCTATCAATGAAATCATAGGTCTAGTCTCTATTCCCTATCCCCTATCCATATACGACTACATCCTATGACTCAATCAACTGAATTTAGGAGGAAGGAAATAGGAACCAAGTCTCCTCTTTTTCATAGATAAGATAGTGCCTATCCTCAAGGATATGACTTCTTGAGCATGAACTTAGTCTTTATAAAGTACTGTTCAAAGTATAGTTGTCTGTCCAAAACTCAGAAGAGGAATTGCTGGGGAATTCTGGTCATTCTCACACAAAGTATATTCATTCTATTTTAATTTTTCATCCAGCTCTGATATCTGTCCAAGATAGGTGCTAGCTAAATCATTGCTTGACCAAATGAGTATTGCAAATACTGAGGAGACAATTGTGATTTTAGCCTATTAACTCAAAAAAAATCAAGAAATGTTTATTTAACAGCTTTTTTGACAAAGAGTTTTCATCACTTAGATGCCACAATCTTGAGTATCCTGAAGACCTATGTCATGACTAAAGTATGCTCTCTCCATGAAGATCCATCAAGCATTTTGTGGGTATGATAAACTTAGGAGAACAAATTTCAGGACTGATTCCTTCATTGGTTATGTAAAAAAAAATACTAGATTCATCCAAATTCCTCTATGAGACAAATGAAAAGCCCCAGAAACAGAATTTCAGGGGAATTAATAATCAATTTATTAATTAGGCTAGCTGAGTTTATACCCCAAAAACATCCAAAGAAGAAGAAAAGAAAAAAAAGAGAGAAAATGACCTATATGTACAAAAATACAGTAGCTCTTTTTTTTTCAGTGACTAAGAATTGGAAATCAAAGAAATACCCATCAGTTAGGGAATGGCTAAACAAACTGTGGTATACGATGGTGATGGAAGATTATTGTGCTATCCAAAATGACAAGCAGGATGATTTCAAAAAAACTTGGCATCACTTACATTAACTGATGTATATTGATGTAAACAGAACCAAGAGAATGTTGTACACAGTAAGAAGAACTGTGAATGACTTAGCTATTTTAATCATACAATAATCCAAGACAATCCAAAAGGACTAATGATGAAGCATACTATCCACCTCCAGAGAAAGAACCGATACTGATTTAACATAGACTGAAGCATGCTATTTTTTGCTTTTTCTCTCTCTCTCTCTTTTTTCCTTTGAGTCTTCTTATATGCAAATGTTTTACATAATTGCACACTGTGATGAAATCATGAGATTTAGCAGATACTCAAAGACCCACCTGGAGATTAATCTAGACTGATTGAATCAAGTGAGAGTGATTAACTGCTGATTAGCCTACTTCAAATTAACTGGATTGTAATCACTCCTTGAGAACACCTTCAGAACCAATGGATTTGGATGACACCAACCAATCAGCTTGAAGCAGTGTGTAAGGACCGCCTCTGTTCCACACCTATAAAAAGCTTCCACAATCAGTTCGTGATTAAAGCAGGCTCGTGGAGGAGGACTTGAGGAAGAACCCAACCAGGCTGGAACTCTATGTGAGATAGTCCTTTTCTTAACTTTCTGAACTCCTTGTGAATACCTGTATACTTTAATAAATGTTTAATGCCCAAAGACTGGTGCTGAAGCTTCTAATTTAAGGCGACCACAATTTAGATTTTAAACATCACAACACATATAACCTATATCTGATTGCTTGCCACCTCAGGGAGAGGGGATTGGGGGAAGAAGGGATAGAATTTGGAACTCAAATTTTTAAATTAAAATATTTATTTTTTAAAATTAGGCTAGCTGATAATAAATAAATTATGGTCAGTAGTCCCTCTTGGTAACCAAAGACAATACCATAGAGCTCCCTGAATGCTTAAATATCTTTGGAAAAGGAGGTGCCCCTGACAGGTGAAAATCAACTTTGGTGAACTGAACACTTAATGAGGGGGTGGACATTAATGAAGAGATGGGCTAAAAGTCTTCAGCTCCTTCTGCTAAGAGTGACTTGATAATGAGATTCAGCCATCTCCAGAAATCTGGACAGAGAAATTAATCAATCTCTACCTCTAGTTGGTTTTCTCCTTTATAACCTGGGTCACCCTAAATTCTAATGGAGAGTTCCAAGGACAGGGGCTCATTTTCTTGGGGCAAAAACCTCACCTGGACTGGATTCTGTTTACAATTTAAAGAGAAGTAAGGTCTTCTAATTGGGTGGGGTCCTGCCCAAGAACAAAGAGAATGTACCCCAAGGATTTGGGCAATCTTATATATCAGCAATGTCCCTCAGAGACTAATTGAATGACCTTCAAGGGCTGGTCACTGAATGAGGAAATAGAAAGGAAAAACTTCAATCCTCATTTAATAATTAATTATTAATATGATAGTAAAATAATCATTTCTGTCATCTAAATGCTATTTTAGTCGACTTATTACATAAGAGCTCTGAAATCAACCTATTATGACATTCCAAAGGTATGAGTCCAAGTAATTTGCTTCCCCATCCTATGTGTGGAGTCAGGTATCAGCCTACTCCTGATGGTTTCCCCACTACTCTGTGGTAGGCCCCCTACCCAGAGTTAACTACTGCTATACTTAAGGGTAAGAAAATGTTATCCTATGTCTCATGTTCTATATTAGGACCATCCAGACATTCTTTGAAGCCAAGAGCAGATAATCAGTACTCCTACATTTAACTCGTAGAAATTACCTCGGACAAAAAAGTGCTTTTTCTGATTCAATTCTCATGTACATATAACATATATCTGTGAAATTATGATGAAATAATCATTGTTAACTTGTTTCTAAGAAATGCTCTGTCTTAACAGAACAATCCTAACTCTGTTCTGGTTTATTGCAGTTGAGAAAATTATTTCCTGCTCTCAGATATGCAAATACAGCTATAACAGGCTCATGGGTGGCATTCAAAGGAAACTGGTTTGACAGAATTACAAGATGATCAAACTCACTTCCTGCTGAATGGAACTCAAACTGCAACCGATAAAGCTATTGCTATCATCCTCCTCAGCACACACACACATATGAAGTGGCCAGACAGAAAGCAAACTAGCTTCCATGGGCTATTAAGACAAGGAATTTTCTCAGGGCCAAGTCACAAGAGTTAACTCTATATTTGTCTTGTACATGAGTAGTTTTGTAGATTAGAACTCTACATTATCTTTTAATGTTTTAATTTGCTTTGTAGATGATGGGGAGAGGGTCGATTCAATTTGATAAATTTTTTATAATGACTAGTATGGTCGGGGCAGCTAGGTGGTGCAGTGGATAGACCACCAGCCCTGGAGTCAGGAGGAACTGAGTTCAAATCCAGCCTTAGACACTTAATACTTACTAGTTGTGTGACCCTGGGAAAGTTACTTAACCCCAATTGCCTCACAAAAAAAAAAAAAAAGAATTGGTTTAAATGACTAGTATGGTCAGAATACTGGACAAAGCTTAGATAAGACAGGAGCCCTGCCCTTCTTTAGCTGATTGATCTGGCAATCAGTCAATCAATGGTTTACAAAGCATCTGCATTTAGGCACTTTGCTGGGGAATGAAGCAATCCCCACTCACAAAGAACTTACCTTCTAATGGGAGTGATAACAAGCAAATATGAAATATGTGCAGCATAAATATGAGGTTAATGCAAATATATAATAAGTAGTTAAATACAGGGTAGTTTGGGAAGCAGTGCATGGAGGAAGGTGAAGTTCGGTTTTACTTTATTCTTTATTTATTCTTTACTTTGTTCTTTGCTCAGCATTTTTCCCCCAGTTTGAAGCTTCTCAGATCTGGAATGTACCTCTCAAGTTTGATTCACACACACACACACACACACACACACACACACACACACACACCACTCTCTTTTTATCCTATTGTAAAATCTAGCATAAATGACAATTTGTAAATTCCACTCATTTTCCTTTTTTTCTTAACTTGTCCGCCAAAGCCCAGTCTTTTTTTTTTTTTTTTTGCGGGGCAATGGGGGTTAAGTGACTTGCCCAGGGTCACACAGCTAGTAAGTGTCAAGTGTCTGAGGCTGGATTTGAACTCAGGTACTCCTGAATCCAGGGCCGGTGCTTTATCCACTGCGCCACCTAGCTGCCCCCAAAGCCCAGTCTTAAAATATCATACATGCTGACATTTACAATGTTATACATATTTGAAATATTGATAAGACCACAATTACAACCCATCCTAAAACAAGAGTGTTGGTTTTTTCCATCACAAATCTCTCCTCTGAATTCATAAGAGGGAAAGTATAACTTCTTCCCTTTGTAACTATTCAATTCATTCATTGCCTCAAGCTATTTCCCTGCAAACCCAAGGGGCTGTGGAAGGCCTGGGAAAGGGCTGCAAACCCTTAATTAAGATCCTTCCAGAAATATTTCCCAGAAGAAAATACAAATACAAAACACCATAAATACAAAGCAGGGATGAAACAGAACTAAAAAGCAAGAGTGATCTCCAAGACCTCTTAATCCTCTCACCCCTATGCTGAGTCTCCACTTTGCCCACCAATAATTCCCTCTCCAGGTCTAGATGACCCCCTAAGGCATTGATTTCCCCTTTTGCCTTGCTATTGCTTTAAGGATACTTTTTGACTCCCTTTGTCTCTGAACCAACCTCAAAAGCTCAAAAATCCTACCTGGAGGGTAACTTCAAGGATTTTACTAGACTTCACTAAAACTATGGGGAAATTTGAATCTCCTTCCTCTGGATTAGGCATCAATTAATAAACCTAATTTCCTCAAATTGAACTGAGATACACCTGGTATTTAAAATGTTACTAAGGAATTAAGGGAGAAAGTAGAATTCAGTTAACTCCACAAAAATCATATTCCAATGCCTCTTTGTGACCCAGAGTTCCCAAAGGCAAAAGACAGTGACTTCTACCAAGTTCTTTCTACCAAACTGGACAGGCTTCAAGTATGATGATATACTGTATTTAGTGTGCAAAGACCAGCCCAGCTAAGTACAGGGACTCTCCTATTCAATTAGTTGGCTGGGGGTCATGAATTCTTTGACTGTGGCAATCAATGAAACAAAGAAAATTACAAAATGGCTATTAGTCTTATAGTGGGCCTAGGATCAGACAGCAGAGGCTCTTCCTGTGAAAAAACAAAATGATTAATCAACTAGATAACAGGGAAGACATATCAAGGAATTAGGGGGGCATAAAAGTTAATATCAGGAAGCTAAATGGTAACCAGGTATGTTTACTACCTGACTAAAACCAGGAGGGAGCAATAACCCCAGAAGTCAGAATTGTGATACCAAATGTCCCCTTGGATTCTAGAACTCAGGAATGTAACACCAACTGTTTCAAGTATCCCCACCCCACAAAAGCTGTAACTTTCCGATTTCAAGTCCCCCCATCTACCCCCTATAAAGGCACTGCCTTCCCTCTGGCTCAGGGAGGATAAGGTCTTAATCTTCTCCCCAAGACCTGAAGTTTTGAACTTCTCTTCCCAACCACACTCCCTTGTGCCAAATATAAACTTTACTTTATCTCTGATTGGAACATTTTTTATTTTAATTCTTTAACTGAGTCCACCCCTGACAATCTCATGCAACATCCTTCCTCTTCTGCAGTGATAATGGCAGAGTAACAGAAAAGGGGGACAGAAAGTCCAAAGCATTTTGGTCTTAGACTATTAATACACTGATATAACTGTAAGATTATTTGCCAACAAGGGGGCAGCTAGGTGGCGCAGCAGATAAAGCACCGGCCCTGGATCCAGGAGGACCTGAGTTCAAATCCAGCCTCAGACACTTGATACTTACTACCTGCGTGACCCTGGGCAAGTCACTTAACCCTCAAAAAAAAATATTATTTGCCAACAAAATTCAATATAAGTTATACAGGAGTAGTCATGGAAAACATTGCCACTATTAGCTAGGTTGTGAGAGAAAATAGTTAAAAAAACAAAACTTCAGATTGAGGAATTGTCAAAGAAAAAAAATTTTTTTAATGTGTTTCAGTCTGTTTTCAGATACTGTCAGTTCTTTCTCTGTAGAAGGACTGCAATTTTCATAAATCCTTCAGGGTTATATTGGATTATTGCATTGATGAAAATAACCACATGCTTCCCAGCAGATCATCTTACACTATTGCTGTTATATTTTGTATACAGTACACTTCACTCTGCTTCAGTTCATGTAGGTCTTTCCAGGTTTTTCTGATAGCATTTTGTTCATCATAACTTTTATATATTACCTTAAACTTGACAAAGAATTTTCTTCACAATAGCCCAGCAAAGTAGGTACCATACATTTTGCCATTATAGTCAATCAGCATAACTATTTCCCTCCATCCTATTCCCTTCCCATGATATTTACTCTGTTTTCTCTTCTTTTACCCTATTCCTCAAGTGTTTTACTTCTGACTGTCCCCTCCCCTGCTCTGCCCTCCCTTCTTTCACCCTTCCCTCCTTTTTACTGCTCTCTCCCCCAATCTGCCCTTCCCTCATTCCCCTCTTCTCCCCCCCTCCCATCTCCCTCCAAGTGTCTGAGGCCAGCTTTGAACTCAGGTCCTCCTGAATCCAGGGCGAGTGCTTTCTTTATTCGTTGCATCACCTAGCTGCCCCTGTTCTGTATCTTTTTAAAAATTAATCCTATCTACAGTTAACTGATTTTGTCCTGTAACTGCCTAAATCTTGGTTTTTTGTCTTTGAACTTAGTTCAGAAATTCAGCTGGCCTATAATTAGTTAAGTTTAGAAATTCAGTTCTCCTAATCACTGTTCTATTCTTACCTGAAGGAAATCTGTTATCTTGAGGCATGTGGGTAGACACTGGGAGTGTGGTCTGGTATCTTTACACCACAAAGATATCCTTCAAAGATGTCTGCTTTGCAGTCCAAAGAAGTCTTGTCCACTACCTCTAACCTTGCAGGTAGATTTAAACAATGAACATTTCTTAGTAAAAGAAGGGAAGAAGGGGGTTGTTGCTAGCCCCTCATTCTCAATTTTCAATCAATTGTCCCTCATGCCTCAGTTCTATAATCAATTATATTGATTTATGATTTATGATGTGGAGCTTTTTTCATAACTTGTTCCCTGCCTACAAAGTCCTTTTCTTTGTTCTGTACTCCCTAAAACTATAAAAGAGAGTTTTCCCCTTCACTTGGGATCTCAGCTTTGCTGAGGTGCTATTTATTAATAAATTCAGGCTTTAAATGTGGAACTTTGTGCCTCAGTTTATCTTATTTTGATTGTAACACATTGGAATATAGAAGTACAAAGCCTTATGCTGAGGCTCCAAGAATGAACATCCTTTCTCTCAACAAAACTTACAGTCTAATATAGACAAGAACAAGTACACAAATGATGATAATACAGGAGCTGAGTAAATTAAATCCAAAAGAGTAATTCAGGCAATGTGCTATGAGAAATTTGAGAAGAAAAGGTTGCTTTAACCCAGAGATACAGGGAAGACTTGGTGAAGGTAACAGTTGAATTAGGCCTTGAAAGGAGAGAGATGGAAGCAAATAGAAGAATGCAAGACTGAGATTTGTCCCGTTTGGCAAAAATATGAAAGGGAGTATCAAGAGACAGGAAAGGAAAAGCAAGTTAGGGGCAAATTATTGAGGTTCTTGAATGTCTGAGTTAGATAGGAGTTTTCATTTTATTTGGTAGGCAATAGAGAGCTAGAGAAAGTTTGTACTTTAATAAGATAAGAAGATTAAGAGCTTACCCCCATCAAATAAATGAACTCTTTGATTTTCAATTAACCCTGTCAGACCTTAACTACACATTTTTTCTCTTGCTCCTGACCTATCTCTACATCCCAACTGGAAGCCTAATATGCACCCTACCCATATAAAAAGTGGATGCTTTCTTTAGGTGAAGTGCATCTTCATTTCAGAATGCCAGGTTTAGAGTCAGGAAGACCTGGATTCAAATCCCACTTCTGACCCTTAGTCGCTAGGACATTTTGAAGTCCCAGAACCAAACCTTTTCTCTTGATGCTACCTGACTCTCAGGACTGGTTTTCTTTTCAGCTTTCCAATTCTTTGCCAACTGTTGAACCCACCACTAAGTTCCAACCTCCAACTATGGATTGCTTCATTAGCAGTACACAGTATTCAGTCCATTCTTCCATGAAGGTACCCATTCTTGGAACTACAATCAGTGACACCCTCTGGGTCTAATGAACATTTCACACGTTTTCCCACTTCCCTGTCTCTCCAAAATGAAAAATCCTTTGTTTCTTGAACCCATCTCCACCATCATGTAATGAATACAGAATTCGGGTGTGTTAATCTTTCAGTCTTTGGGTATATTTTGCTGAAGACACCAGCATCCTGATTGGAACAGGCCACTTATATACACAGCCTCGAATTTGTAGCTGGATCGTCCCTTTGTTTTGTGGGCATTATTTCTTTGCTATGCCAACATTTCAACAAAGCAACTTTCCAAAGGATTATCCTGTAAATCTGGAGTTCTATTGGACAATAGCAGTAGATTGCTATTGTCTATCGAGTCTATTGAGACGTTAAAAAAACAGAAGAGTTTAAATTGTTAGGAAATTAACCTCTATCTAACATTTTGTCCAGGGGTTGGGAGCCCCATGCCTCACACTGACATTTACTTTCATCAGTCATCAGAAGGTTTGGTGAATCGTTCTTCCTAGCTTCACTAGAGTTTAAATGAAATAACAATCCTTTGTTAGATAAGTGTCTTATCTGGGAGGCTTTGGCCAATTTGAGGTTCATTTTATTTGGTAGGCAATAGAGAGCTAGAGAAAGTTTGTACTTTAATAAGATAAGAAGATTATCAGATTCCCTGAGATTCTTGCCCAGGTATTAAATTTGCCCACAGTCAGGCACATGTGTCCCTCTAGGGATCCGCGAGAGGAAAGGCCAAGAAGAGAAGGGGGGGGGAGGCTTAGGGAATTCCCAAACTTCCGTTCACGCTTGCTACCCCATTATTCCATAAAAAATGGAACATTCCGATCTCTCGGCTTCGGGAGGCGAGGGCGGGCCTCCTCGTAGAGCGGGAGCTGCTGTCACTCCAGGCGCGCCGCTGGAATCCGGGACAACTGGAGCGGCGTTACGGGAATGGGCGCCCCCCAGTGCCCCGCCTCCCTGACCACCCGGCCAATGCTAGCGCCCGTCCGGTCGCGCCGGAGCCAATCAGAGTTCGCCCAGCTCGGGGCCTAGGGCTGGGGGCTAGAGTCCTCCGAGGTGGGGCAGTTAACTGGGCCTGGAGTGAAAACGGGCGGCGGCTTCCTGCCTGCCCGCCTATCTGTCTGCCCACCTCCGAGAAGTGGGGAGGTCGGAGCGGACGGACCCGGAGGCCGGCCAGGGGGCCGAGAAGCCCGAGCTCGGCGCGGGGACCGCCGCTACCCGCCGGAGCTAGGGCAGGCCCGGGGCCTGCCGCCGAGTTGGAGCTGGTGGGTGCAGGAGACATCGCTGGCGCTCGTAGCCGAAGCAGAGCGCCGCGGCCGCTGGTGAGGACGGAGGCCCGAGGGCCCGGGAGCGGGGGGGACTCCAGGGGCTGGGAGATGAGACTAGGGCGGGGGGACCCGAGAGGCTGAGGGGTGGAACTAGGGCAAGGGGCCCCCATGGGGGGAGCTGGGGAGGGAAGGACTGGAGGGACTGCGGGAGGGGGATACTTGAGGGGCTGGAGGCGGGGATCTAAAGGGCCATGGTTGGGGAAAATCTTAGGGGAGGGGGGAACTTGAGGGCCGGTGGGGGGGGGGATAACTTGAGGAAATAGGGGCAACTCCGGGCTCTGTGACGGACCTTGGGGCTGGTCACCACTAGGGACTTGCGGGGAGGAGGCGATTCGGGTTTTTGCTGGTTGCATAAAGGACGTGGGAGGACGAAGGGGGGGGGCGGCTCAGAATTGTCTGTATGAGGGTCGGGGGGATAGGACCTAGGCTCGATGTAAGAGTTATTGGGATTCGGGGCTCTGTGACTGTGCCTTCTCAATTTAAAAAAAAAACAAAAAACAGTGTCTGATTTCCCTGCCTGGAAATCCCCCTCATCCCTTTACTTCCAAGCCTCTACCTCTTTATTCTACTTCCCCAAATTTGTTTCCTCCCCAGAAGAAGTCGTGATCAGCATCTCCCCCAACTGAACCCCCATTCTCTTCCTACCCCCTAGAACTTTACACATCTCAGTTTCTCCTGGTTAAATTTTATTAGCTCTTTACTACTCTCTCTTCACCACTTGGTCCTAAAGTAGAATTAGTTCTTACTTTAGGTTTTCTACTTCACTTATCCTCCAGCTTTCTATCTAGACACGGTTATGTTTGGTTTTTATCTCCACAACAGCCAGATGCGTCGAAGTTCCCACTGCTTTTACCTTCAGTAGCGGTTCATCCTCCTCCTACTTCAAAGTTCACCTGCATACTTTGCCAGCTAATCCCATATACCACTCCAAAAGCTGCAGGCTCCACTGGGCTGCATTATACATGGTTTATTCTTCACTTAATGGCGTGAGACCTAAAATTTAAAGGTTATTATAAGCATCAAGTCACTGTTATTAAGAGGGAAAGGGGCTTTCTGTTTTTTAAGTCCCAACACGAGGCTTTGAAAACTCTGTTTTACTCCTCTTTCAGAACTTTTTCATCTGAGAAATACTACGGTATGAAAGCAGACATTGCAGTACACTTTCTCTTGGGTTCTGTCCTTTTCCTTTAAGGAGTAGAAATGGAATTCAGTCACAGAACCATATTTACCTTTTCAATCAACCCATTTTGTAGTAGCTAATTATTAGGTCAGGTTAAATCTTATAGAGGTGATTTAGGTTTTTTATATAGTCTACTGTGACTGAAAATTTGAAGCTGTGCCAACACCTAGAGAAACTTATTGACTAAGATCAGTATATGAGATGGTTACAGTTATTTTAATTCTATAAGTCTATAGTATCTTATACTTATTTTATGGAAAACTAACAGATACATTGATCGTTCAATTAAAACCCATATTTGTTCATTTTGAGTCTTACAATTGCCTTAGGATAGTTCTAAAAATGTTTTTAATCCCAAATGAAGTTTTAGAAGTGACAAAGTAAAATAAGCTGTACAGCAGTATTTCCCAGCCTAAAATATCTTTCAAATCATAATAATTGACCATCTCTCCCCTCTACCTCTGTGATAAAGTTCTCAGTGGATAAAGGGAGATCAGGAGCTTGTGGTGAAAGGAACAGGACTAGAGAAGAGGAGTAATTGTTTTTTTTAATGTGTAAGTTTTAATACAAAAGAACTAAAGAATTCTAGAATTGGAAGAGACCTCAGTAACCATCTAGTATAACCTCTTCACAAAAGAAACCTTCGGTGCTAAAAGTTTTGTGGATCCATAAACATTTGCTGAAGACACTCTCACACACACACACATACACGCACGCACGCACAGTTATATGTGTGTATAATCTTTCATTATATACTCCTCTGACACTGACACCACCCTAGTGCAGGTCCTTATCAACACGATGGACTATTGCAGTAGTCTGCCAATTGATCTCCTAGCCTCAACTCTCTCCCCACTCTGGTCTATCTCCCATCCAGCTGTCAAATTAAGCTTTCTAAAAGCCTGTGTGACCATGTCACACACACCTTCTCCCTTTCAGTCCGCTCCAGTGGCTCCCTAGTGCCTCTAGGATCAAATATAAAATTCTTTGTTGGGCTTTTAAAGCCTTTCATGACCTTCCCCCTTTCTACCTTTTGAGTATTCTTACAATTTACCTCCCGCCTTGTACTTTTTAATCTATTGACACTGGCCTTCTGCTGTTCCTCACAAAACACTCTTTTCACTGGTGCTTGCAAAGCTCTCCCTCTTTTCTGCTTCCTGGCCCAGCTAAAGTTCTGCCTTCTGCAAGAAACTTTCCCAAGCCCTCTAATTTTTCCCCCTGCTGTTCATCTCCAGCCTATCTTGTATATATTTTGTTTGTACATAAGTCTTTGCATGTTGTCTCAAAAGACTATGAGCTCCTTGAAAGCAGGGATTGTTTTTAACCATGACGAGCAATTAGCACATACTGTAGGTGTTTAGTAGATACTTGTTGACTGACTGTACTAGTAGGGGAGTGGGAAAACACCCATTTCTGGGGTGTTTTCCCCTCAGCTCAGCTAAATTATTTGTCTCTGTTATTGTCAGTACTATGTTATACTGATTCAGGCTTCTTAGAAGTAACATAGAGTTCAGTGTTAAGGGACAGGATAACATAGAAGATAGAGTGCCAGACACTTAATTTTTGTGAGCCTTAGTTTCCTTAATCTGTAACATTGAGGGAGTTAGCCTCCAAAGACCTCCATGATTCTAAGAAACACTATTAAAAGATAATTTAGAAACAGCATTCCTGTCCAGAACTGCAATTTGATCATGGCTTGTTTGATATCCTGATCTTGAATTGCAATATTTTGTGCTTATTTTAAAATATTTGCAACAATGAATACTGAATAAACGTTTTCATTATCTTCATATTAAGAGAACTAGACTGGATGTCAAGAGATATTTCTTCAAGCCCTGCCTCTGCTGCTAACTAGCTATGGAAACTTGGTCAAGGCTTTTAACTTTTCAAGGTTCCTTCCAGTTCTTAAAGAACTCACTGTTTCCTCACAGTTGTTCAGTTGTTTCAGTTGTATCCAACTCTTTGTGACCTTATTTGGGGTTTTCTTGGCAAAGATACTGGAGTGGTTCACCATTTCTTTCTCCAGTTCATTTTACAAATAAGGAAACCGAGGCAAACAGAGTTAAGTGACTTGCACAGAGTCACACAGCTAGTAAGTATTTGAGGCCAGATTTGAACTCAGAAAGATGAGCCTTCCTCACTCCACCACCTAGCTGTGCCTTTCTCACAGTATGTCCAGTAATTTTTGATGAACATTAAGGATATTGAATATACAAAATTTAGATCTGTTAGTTTGTTAGGTAAGACATGTAAATTAAGCTAATGTCTACTGATACTTAATACTTTTGGAATCTGATTCTAAAAGAAAATTGGAAATGAGTTATGTCTAAGCAATTATTTTAGCTATTTTCTTTTAGAAAATCCATATTTAGAAATTACTGGCTTTATTAGGAATTCTCAGATTATAAAAAAAAACCTAAGTGAGATAGTCAACAAATATTTGTTAAATGAGTGCTGTATACAAGGAACTCAAATAGGTTCTAGAAATAGAGAAATAAGACAGACTCAGCTCCCAAGGGGCTCACCACTTAATCATTTAGAGGCCTACCTAGTCTGCTGTCATCCAGTTGTCAGAAATCACATACTGAAATTTTTGTCTAAATTAGTATCTTTTTTTTTTAATACATAGCTTGGGAAAGATATTTTATGTTTATTGCCTTTTCCATAAGCATTCATGACAAATAGTTTCTACTATTATATTCCTAAGGAACCATGTGCCTGGCTGGCATCCTATAACCATTAGCTGAAAAAATGTATGACAGTAGGAATGATTAATATATTCAAGTGTCCTAAAACTCTGTCATCAGGAATTAGATAAGTCCCTGATTCTTCTCCTACAAATATCCACAACCTATGCTCAAGCCTGAAAATCATGCTCAAATTTTGTTCTCAACAGCTAACCAAGTTCTGTGTCCCTCAAAATCGCTCTACGCTAACAGGATGATCTGTCCTTATAATCTTGCTCTCAAACAAGTTCATTAACAGAAAAATAGTGCCCAGAATGTGGATAGTAATAATTGTATGGCCTCCTGCCCTGATTAGACCATATTTGGAAAATTGTTTCTAATTTGATGTGTAGTGGTCTAAAATTCTAGCTATGATGTCTAAAATCTAATGAGTGGTCGCCTTAAATTAGAAGCTTTAGCAAGAGTTTAAACTTTTAAGCATTTATTAAAGTGCATCAGAAGTTAGTGAAGAGAGAGAGAGAGAGAGAGAGAGAGAGAGAGAGAGAGAGAGAGAGAGAGGTAAAAAGAAAACTTCATCTAACTGTCTGAGAGAGCCCAGCATCTGTCCTCCCACCAAGCTCCAGTCCCAAAATGAAAGGCCTCACTGCTCCCAGAAGTCTCCTGTGAAACAGGAAACAGGGCTGTTCACACACATAACTCCAAGCTAATTGGTTGGTAGCTCTGATTGACAGGACCCACAGGCAGCATACATCACTTCCTGATGCTGAGAAACCCCAGAAAAGGTCACTTCCGGACACTAAAGTCACATGCTTTCTTTTCATGTCCAGAGCCCATAATGTCCCAGCAGGGGGTGTCATTCAAATTCTCACAGATGCATTTCATTTTAGGAAGAGCCTTGCCAAGTTAGAGCAGGTTCAGAGAAGGTCAGTCAGGAGAGTAAAAGGGACTTGAAACCATGACATAGTGAAAAGTGGTTAAATGTATTGGAATTTTTTAGCTCGAATAAGAGAAGGCTTGAAGGAATGGTAAAAATGACAATAATATTCATATATTTAATAGATTGCCATGTAGTAGAAGAGAGATTAGACTCATTTTATTGGCCCAAAGGGCAGAGCTAGGACCAATAGGTAGAAGTTACAGAATGGCAGATATCTTGATATAAAGAATAATTTAACAATTAAAACTGTTCCCCAGTAAAACTTTTCATTTTAGGTGTTCAAGTAAAAGCTAGACAGTAACCTGTGGAGGGAAAAGGTTAGCTTGCATGTACAGAGATCCTTGTTCCAGGTTGGGGTTGGACTAAATGATCCTTGAGGGCTTTTCCAAACCTCAGATTCAGTGGTTAACTTAAATTTTAAATATGTTGAATTTGAAGTAATGCTGGTAAAGCAAAGTGAATTCCCCACTAGACAATTGAAGTGACTGGGTTGGGTTTTTTAAAGCATATAATTGGCTATAATAGTTTCTGACAGTTTACCTTATTTCCTTTGTTTACATAGTGAACTCCTTATCATTTTATTTTGGTAACTAAAAAAAATCATCTGATTCTAATTGTTGTATTTTTTAAAACAGTCTCTTATCGTTGTACAGTCTTTTTGTTTTCTATTTTGTTTACCTCTTGTTTTCAAGATTTCAATTTTTATGCTTGTTTGGGGGTTATTGATTTTTTGGTTGTTTCTTAGTCTCATTACTTACGTGTTTAATTCATTGATCTTTGCATTCTCTGTTGTTATTATGTGCTTAAAGATATAAATTGTCTCCTGCACCTGTTTTATGTATACCCCACAAAGTTTACATTGTTTCTGTTGTTGTTGTTTTTTAAAGAATTAATTTCCCTCCCCAAATCAACACTTAATCCTGATAACTTTATTTTTTTTTTGAGAGGCAAGGGGGGTTAAGTGACTTGCCCAGGGTCCCACAGCTAGTAAGTGTTAAGTGTCTGAGGCCGGCTTTGAACTCGGGTCCTCCTGAATCCAGGGCTGGTGCTCTATCCACTGCACCACCTAGCTGCCCCCTACATTGTTTTTTTTTAATACAGTAATGTATGTTTCTATGAATGTTCTTTAAAACAGGTTATTCTTTAGGGTTACATTGTTTAATCTTTATTTAGTTCTGAATCCTTTCTTAACATATGCATTATTACATATGATATTTATTAGTTTATAAATAATTAACTATTTCTGCATTTCTATGTTTGTCTATGAATGCTTTATGCCCAAGTGCATGGTTAGTTTTTGCAAAGTAATAAAATTCTGAAAAATATGTATTCCTGAATATTCTCAATTTCAGTTCTGTTCAGATCTTAGCTTCTCCTTGTTTATCTTTGTTATGTTTTTCTGTGCCTGATGGAGGCATGTTGAAGGCTTAAATAATTGTTCTGTTGTCTTGACCTTCCTGTCGTTTGATTAGCTTTTCTTTTAAGTACTTAGATGCTATGCCATTCAGTGCATGTATATATTTAAAATTGATATTTTATTATCTGTGATGACTTTTAACATTATATAAACCCCTTGCTTATTTCTTTTGATCATGACTATTTTTGTCTTGTCTGAAATGTTTTTACTTACTCCTGGTTGTTTTGGTTTTTTTAATTTGGTTGAGGTATAAGTTCTACTCAACTTTTCATTTTAACCTAGTGTGAATCTGATTTTTAAGTATATTTCATATAAACAAATTATTGGATTTGCTTTCTGATCCTTTTTGCTAGACATTGTAGTGACGCAGAAAGGGTGCTAAATTTGGAGTCAAAGAAACGTATTTGAGTTCTGGCTGTACCACTCGCTGTATGATCTTGGACAAGACATTTAACATCTGTGCACTTCAGTTCCTCATCTGTAAAGATACCTTTCAGCTCAAAAGTCATGATTCTCTAACACTCTTCTATTTATGGTGAGTTCATCCCATTCATAGTTAGGATTAGATTTGTTTTTCTTTCCATGTCCTATTAAAAAATTTTTTTCCTATATACTCCTCTCCCTATTTAGAAGAAAAAATTTGGGTAATAAGCACAAGGTGTCTGTTATTTATATCGTTTAGAAGAATATAATACACCAATCCATATCACTGACTCTTGAACTGTTCTTTTTCCCTACCTTGCTCCCCCTGCTGGCATAACCAGTCTTTTATAGTTGTAGTTTGTGTCTATTCATCCCATTTCCAACTTTATGCCCTATCAGTCTGTCTTGGACTTGTCTCCTGTTTCTTTTCTTTTCTTTTCCTTTCTTTTCTTTTCCTTTCTTTTCTTTTCTTTTCTTTTTTTTTTTCCTTTCCTTTCCTTTCCTTTCTTTTCTTTTCTTTTCTTTTCTTTTCTTTTCTTTTCTTTCCTTTTGGCAATGAGGGTTAAGTGACTTGCCCAGGGTTACACAGCTAGTAAGTATCAAGTGTCTGAGGCCAGAATTGAACTCAGGTCCTCCTGAATCCAGGGCCGGTGCTTTATCCACTGCACCACCTAGTTGCCCTCTCCCTTAAGATTTATTAAGACATGTTATCCAGGTTTTTCTTTGATCATGATTTTAGATAATTCTATTATTCTTAATAAAAAATTTTTAATAAATTTTTACAAGTATTTATTATGTTATCCTTCTGTGTCTCCCTTCCCATTTGAACAAAAAAAGAAAAAACCCTCAACAGGTGGTCCTTGTGAGTAGAGAGAAAGGGACAGATGCAAGAGATTTTATGGAGATAGAATCAACAAGACTTGGCAAATGATTGAATATGTGAGGGAGAGGGAGAAGTCAAAGAGAATATCAGGGTTCAGAAGTTGGGATACAGGAAGGATGATGGCATCCCTTGGAAGAAATAAGGAAATTAGTGAGAGGGAGGAATAGGTTTTGGAGAAAATCTTCTCTTTTAGACACAGAAAGTTGGAGATAACTACAAAATTTCCGATTAGAAATGTCCAGTAGACAGTTGGTGATGAACTAGAGCTCAGAAGAGGATAAAGAGAGATACAGAGATTTAAGAGTCATCTACATAGAGATGATTATTATCCCTGGGGAGCTGATGAAACCACATAGAGAAGAGAAGAAAGGGTACAGCTAGATGGCGAAGTGGATAAAGCACTGGCCCTGGATTCAGGAGGACCTGAGTTCAAATCTGGCCTCAGACACTTGACACTCACTAGCTATGTGACCCTGGGCAAGTCACTTAACCCTCGTTGCCCCACCAAAAAAAAAAAAAGAAGAAGAAGAAGAGAAGAGGGCCCAGGATAGAACCTTGGCGTACACCCACAGTTAGAGGATGCAATACAGATGATGATCCAGAAAAAGAAAGGAATAGCTAGACAAGTAGAAGGGAGAATCCAGAGAATGCAGATTCAGGAAGCCCAAGGAGGAAAGAGTGTTCAACAGTGTCAGAAACTACAGAAAGGAAAGGTGAGGACTGAAAAAAGGTCATTGAATTTGGCAGTGAAGTTTTCGTAGGTAACTTTTGAGAAAGCAGTTTTAGTTGAATAGTGATGAGAATGCAGTTTGCAAGAGTTGAGAAAAGAAGAAGTGGAGATGATTAAAGTTGAAATACAGAGAATGAATGAATTCCTAAAGGGAACAAGTATCAAAAAAAAAAAAGAAAGAGGACTGAAAATTAGCTTTTTGCAATAAGATTAGTTTTTTTGCTAAACATAGTTATTACCCACAAAGGCAAGTTATATGCACCAGGATGTGGAAATGGCCTTGTGAAATAAAATGCTTCATTATAATGGAGTTTTGCTTGTTACTAATTTTTCATTGAAAAAATGAAATAATTCTGTAGCACTGAAATGCATTCTTTATTTGCATAAGACCTGCAAATCTTCCTTGAAATAAGTATTGCATCAGAGGTAGTATAGAATCTATGTATGATCTTTAGCAAAATTTTAACTGCATTCCCTTTTTTCTTTGTAAGATTAGTTCACAATTAAATTTGTTTCATGTTTTATATTTGTTTTATGCTTATATTTTGTATTATGTTTTAATAAGCATCAGTTAAACAAGCTATTAAGTTAATGGTGGGTGTGTGTATATATATGTATATGGTATATATGTGGTAGTCAAGGGGTGTGTATGTATATATATATATATATATATGTTAGTCAATGGTGTGTGTGGGTGTGTATGTATGTATGTATACACACACACACACATACACCTACATGGTAGTTAAGGACCATGGATTTAATTTGTGGTAGCCTGGTAAGCCCATATTGTCTTTTTTTTGTAGATATGTTGAACATTTTCTAACCCCTCTCCACCACCCTCATCTTGAAGCAACAAAATAGAATGAGCTATATCCCTAGGTTTGGCAACAGAGAAGGCAGTCAGTAGACTAGCCACAAGTCAAATACACCTTCCATGATAGTATATTTTGTTGTTTTAAGATTCATAAATAATAGTGTTAAGCTAATAATAACACCTAGTCCAAGTAAGTCATATATTTGGTAATTAGGCAGCAGGATTTTTCAGTTTAGGATGCACACCTTATGGGGTTAGTTCCTATATCTGTGCCGTTTCTTATTTTAAGTTTGTATACTCTATATAGTATGTAAATATGCACATATACCTTGATTTTCTCCATGTTCTCTTAACCTCAGAGTTTTCATTCTGCAAATCTAGACCAACAACAATAAAAGCTCACCTCATATAATACCTACTGTATACCAGGCACTGTGCTAAGTGCTTTATAAATATCATCTCATTTGATGTCTCATCAACCCTGCAAGGCAGGTACTGTTATTGTCCTCATTTTACAGTTGAGAGGAAACTGAGGCAAACAGAGGCTAAGTGACTTGCCTAAGGTCATACAGCTGGTAAGTGTCTGAGGTCAGGTCTTCCACATTCCAGGCCCAGTGTCCTTGAGCCACCTAGTGGCCTGAATATTTGACATAGCCATAACTTTAGTAGAGAGGCATGGGGTAGAAAGAAACATTCTATAAGACTTAAAGCTCTGCTTCACATTTTTCATTGGCAATAGTTATCAGCAGGAAAAAAGAATTTTAGAATTCTCAAATTTGTATTTAAAAATTACTGTGATTGCTTACAATATTTGTATGTTTCTTACAGGAATCTATGCAAGATGCTGGCTCTATGGACTTGGACAGCACAAGCTTTGTTTATTTTCCTCACTCTTGATTCAGTAGGAGGTAAGAGTAATAGTATAAAAACAGTATGAAATTAATTGTTATGGCTGTTCTTTCGATTGTCACAGCTATAGCAATGCCAGTGTAACTTCATTTATAGCATTAAATACATGCTGTCTGCAAAGCACTCTTCTGGGCATTGGGGTTAGTTATACTGACAAGTGAAATAGTCCCTGCCCACAAGAAGTTGACATTACCAGGAGTGCTACAATAAATAATAAGTACATTTTAAAATATAATTTCAGGGGGCAGCTGGGTAGCACAGTGGATAGAGCACCAGCCCTGGAGTCAGGAGTACCTGAGTTCAAATCTGGCCTCAGACACTTAACACTTACTAGCTGTGTGACCCCGGGCAAGTCACTTAACCCCAATTGCCTCACTAAATATATATATATAATTTCAGGAGAGAGAGGACTATATCAGAGGGGTCAGGAAACACTTTAAAGTAGGTAGTATTTGAGCTAGGCCAAGTTCAGGCATTATTAATAAAAATAGCTATTAATGACAGTTACCAACAAAAAGGACATTCTTTGACAACCTATTATATATTTTAATATATTTGCTTGGTGGGTTGACATCATAAAAACTAATCATTGTCCAAATGCCTTACTAAGCAGTTATCTGAAATTTAATAATTATTTTACTGAGTATCAGTAGAAGAGATGTCGCCATATTTTTCTACCCCTATGTCAGAGGAGCTAAAAGTGTTGCTGGATACAGAGGAAAGAATGCTTTTCTGTCAGGAGTCATGTTGGTCCTGCACAGCAGGGATCAACCATCTCCATAGACCTAAAAGTAGTCAACAGTTTGTGGTGATGTTAAATAGGGAAGAAGAAGGAAAAATGGAAAAAAAAAGGGGGGGGAAAAGGAAGGAATAGAGAGGAGCAAAAGAAAGGATGGAGTTAGAAATAAAAACATACTCAGTTTAATCTGTGGTTTAGGAGCTTCTGATTCGTAGTTAATATATCTGAAGAGTGAGGGGGGAGGCAAGTGGGCAATCGATTGAGCAGGCCAAAGGGACTGGTCACTAATGGTAGAAGGGTTCATAATTTTATGAGGTCTCAGATACTCTGGGCTTAATAAGAATAGGGAAGAGGATGAAAAGGGGAAGAGATACTCAGGGGGGAAAGGTTAACTTAAAATTGAATTAAGAGGAAGAAAAGTCCTTATTCAAAATGAGGTATTCCACATGAACTACAATTCCTAAGTTTTTAAAAATTATAATAATTTCAGTGGAAAACTTATAAAATATATACTTCAAAAGTTTTCATTTAAAATTTTTTGCTAACTTGAGGTCATCATGAACAACAGTTGTACTGTATACAATGATTCCCTGAACAGCTACTGTCCTTATACTAAATGGCCCCAGATTTATGTGTTTTTGTAGTCCTCTGTATTTTATGTTTCTATTATCTCCTGACATCATCTGTCACTTTAATGTGTTCTGCTTCAGTGTGCTCTCTTTTTTAAAAAGCATTTTTTCAAAAAGCATTTCAGCTTTTTAAAACTCTAAATCTGTGGCATATATTTCCTGCTGAAACCATTCATCATGAGAGAGCCCTCCAGTCTCTGTGTGAATTAGTCACTACCTCTAGAATGGTAACAATGATAAAGGCAGGCAGTCTTGTGCTGATAATGAAGCTGGCAAATTTACCCTCTGGTCTTTGAAAAGGGAACTCTAGGAAACAATGGCAAGAGTAATTGAAAAGGGGGAGAAAAACCTCTTGTAGATACACATCTGCTGGCATATAGCTGCCCAAGCAGGGGGGAGGAACAGCGGAGGAGTCTCTGGAGAAAGGGTCTCAGATCTGTGGGGTTCTATTCACTACTAGCAGAAGAGCCAAGACAAATGAGAAGCATGGAGAGAGTGGGCCTTACTGTGTTAGATGCCTCAAGAGAGTTGTTACTATAATCAAAGTAAAGATGAACTCCAGTGACATTGAAAAAGACATTTTCCTTAGACTCAGCTTATGACTGGTACATAAAGAAAAAGATTTCAGGCCATTTTGTGACACCTGCTTCCCCGAAAAGTCATCCATATATACTTAGGGGAGTGTGACCTAGAGGAGCCCAGGGCACTCATCTTCCAAATATGCTTTTACATACAACTGGATGACAATTATAATTATAAGAAAGTTAACATTTATATAGCACCTCTGTGTGCCAGGCACTGTCCTAAGTGGTATGACCTCACTTGAGCCTCACAATAACCCTTCAAGGTAGGTGCTATTATTATCCCCATTTTACAGATGAAACTGAGACAAACAGAGGCTAGGGGACATGCCCAGGGTCATTCAGCTGGCAAGTGTCTGAGATGGGACTTGAATTCAGGTCTTTCTAACTCTAGGTTCTGTGCTCTATCCATTGTGTCAGGAACGCCCCGTAATTACAGCTATCGTTTATATAGCTCCCACTTAAAGCTTTATAAATATCATCTGATTTAATCACCTAGAAGGACACACCAGCACTTTGATCTGTTAAATACCTTATCTCGTCCTTGTTCCCCTCCACGTTTGCAGTTTACAACACCAACTCCTCAAGGACTTTTCATCCCATAGTTTTTATCTGTTTTCTCACCAACCTTCCATAAAGGATCCACTAAAGAACTTTCTACTGAGGTTACCCTTGTACCACACAGGTTGTGCAGCTGTCTCATTCTTCTTTTTATGTGACTGTCCTGTCACCTTTTTCAGTCATGCTTGTCTTCATCAACTTTTTTTTTTTTTAAACATTTCTTGATGGCAAGAATGATTAAAAGGAGTAAAGATAGGGCTGGTGACCCTGACTATAGTACTGCAGCAGGAAGTTTCTTTTTTAGTCAGAGTGCATCCTATCGAGGCTCCTAAGGAAGACAAAAGTTTTCAACTTTAATATACCTTAGGTTATGATAAGAAAGCTTAAGAAATAAAAGCCAGCTTCATAGGGAATATAATGAGTAGCAATAGCAGTTGGGAACAAGGTCTAATAACGATATAGCCCCAGATAGTAATGGGAATTGCCTAGTACAGTGCCTGGCATATCATAGATTGTTACTTGTTGATTGATTGATGTGGCTCCTTCTCTTAGAGAAGCCAGAGAAAATTTGAGCAGGCAGGTTGTCTTAGGAGCAGCACAGCCCAGGTGATCTTAAAACTTCCTTGAGACTATTGTACATTACAAAGATCTTGTGTAGACCCAGGGAAAGGAGAATGTATACATAGGAGCTTTGTGAGGGAAAGGATAATTGGCAGTTGTTTGGCATAGGATAATAGTTATTTCATGAAACAAAGAAATAGAGAAGTTGTTGGTTTTTTTAATTCATATCTTTTCCTGAGAGCACTTCAAGAGAAATCAGGACAAGGTGCTAAAGACAACAAAACCAAGAACAGTCATGGTAGGATTAACTTGGATCTAATTGTGTCCGTGAGTTATTCAGTTATTAGCAATCATTATTGAATCTGCCCTATTTCAAACAAACAGGTTTCCCCAAAACTGAAAAATATGATTATTTTCTACAAAACATGTCTGATTCACATGTTCTATTTTGTTTCCTTTTAAGGTGAAATTATAAAACCATGTGGTCACATCATCCCAGAATCTCCAGTTGTAGCACCTAATACTACTTTCACAGCGATTTGTGTTTTAGATGAAGAATGTTCAAATGGTCAGGGAATAAATGCCAGTCACATTCTCTGGAAAATAAAAAACACCTGGGTTCCTAAAGAACAATACACTATCATAAATAGAACAGCTGCCAGCGTTACATTTGAAGATGTATCTTCATTAGGTAGTCTACTAACATGCAACATTTTACTCTATGGACAGATTGAACAGACTGTTTATGGAATCCAAATCAGAATAGGCTGTAAGTATATCTATTTCTTTTAAGAATTAACTTTAATTTTATTAATGCTAAATTGTTTCTCCTTTTTTGGTTAATACTAACCACTGAAGTGCTCTTCTTCTTTGTGACATAGAGACAACTGAGTTTCTCAAAGCTCTGTTGGTAGAATACAGTCCTTAAGAGATTCTTCCAGACAGCAGCAGCTATAGGGCTGGTATCAAACCATACTTCTGGGTTATGAGAACCAGGGTAGCAGACGGCCTTTTCAACAGGCAATCACATCAAGAGACTTATGGGAAAACCAGGTTTATTACAAGAGACATGAACATGCATGGGAAGCCAACGGGCTCGAAGATTTTACAGAAGTTTACATTTTTATAATAACAGGACAAAGGGAGGAGAAGATACCAGGAAGGACCATGACATGGGAGGGGAAACAGTACAGCAAAGGTGGGGAGAAAACAGATGAGACCACCTCCCACAGGGAGGAGCAAAGTGTTGGCAAAAGCTTCATTCTTTTCCCTTAGGAACTGCTAGGCTATGAAAATAAGAGGGATGGCTTATCTGCAAAAGACCCCAGCAGCACAAGCATTATCCTAGCCTGGCACAGACTGGCTAGTGCCTGTCTTGCTTCCCACGGACACATAGGAAATCCAGCTTGGGATGCAGCAGCATAGTATGTCAGCTCAGGGGGATCTTTGTCCTTACACATTCAGAGCCTCCTGCATGCCTTAAGACCATTGTGTCTGGAAAATATGGCAGCTCAAAAAGACAAGTTCAGGGGGCCCCTTAACAGTCTTCAGAGGATGGATATGCAGCTGTAGATGGGTCCATATCAAAAGCAGGGGAATGAAAAGGCATCAGCAACTTCACTCTGAATCTGATGACCTCTAAGCGCCATGTATTAGGGGGTCAAATGATGAGCAGATAAGTCTAGATATTAGGCTCCCACAGAAAATGTCCTTGCTTCTGAAACTTCAGGAGGAAAGCTCTAATGCATGTGAATTGCTATAAAATACATCTTTGAAATCCAGAAAAGAAAATTCCCATTACTATTTGAAAAAGAACTTCAAGTTCTTTCAAATAAACATAACCAAGCTCACCATCCCTGGAGTTAGTAATCAGGCTTGTGTGTTATTAAATTAGCTTCTTAACATTTTCCCACCTTCAGCTATTTCTTTTACATCCACTGGAGATCCATCAATATTGACAGTAAATTGCTAAATATTAACAAGTTACTTTAACTTTTATAAAAATAGGGAAGAGGGCTGATATCTTTACATGTAACTGGAAAATAATAAAATACTTTTATGAATAAAAAAAGAAATAAACTTAGTCAGTGAAGATTTAGGAATAAGGCTATAATACAGATATTTGCTCACAGGAAAATATGACTCACTAACTGGGAAAAAGTCTCAACCTTTAAATTTAAAATCATTGATCCTTTCTTTGCTGGTACCTTTTGCCACAGCCTTTTTTTGTATGTATCTTTACCTAATTTAGGCTGTAGGTGAAAATGACAATATATAATTGAGTGATAAGTGAAGTATTTGCCTTAATAAATGCTATTTTGTATATAGGGCTTCCAGAGAAACCAAAAAAATTGAGTTGCATTGTGAATGGTCAAAGTAACATGAAGTGTCAGTGGGACCCTGGAAAGGAAACACATTTGGATACAACATATGTTTTAAAGTCAAAATGGTAAGTTGCTTGGCGAAATGGTTTGAATGCTGACTTTGCAAAATAATCCTTGATAAAAAGTTTTATTTTTTTCTTGTTAGGCAGCAATAATGTCAAAATGACCGTTTTTAATAGACTTTGTTTTTTGAATTTTTAACTTTTTTTTAATATTTCATGTGTGAGGGTAACTTGCTTTTGCTTTTTTTGTCGTTGTTCCATCTTAGGGAGAAAAGGTGAAAGGACATGTTTTCAGTTCCTGTATTCAAATGGAGTCTGTTTTCTAATTTATTTGGAAAATGCAATTAGTTAAAAGCTCAGCTCATTATTTTCATTCACTTTCATTTACTCCTAATTTTTCTAATGAGACATTTTAAAAAGGTTTTGTAAAATGAATCATAGACTTAGAGATGTAAGGGACTATTAAAGCTCTCCAGCCCAGAGATTTTAAAAGGGCAGAATTACAAAAAATGTAGATCCTAATTGATTCACACTCCCTATTGCTAAAGAACCAGTGATACTTTCAGTGGTAAAGTTAATTGAACTCTAGATCTCTTCAGATCTCTTCTTGAGTAATTTCAGTTAACCAGAAGATGCAAAATGAAGTATTTTTCTTTCTAGAAAGGAGAGGGAGGAGGGCATGTTTTTAAAAATTGAAAAAACATACAATTTTAGCATTGGAAAGGGATCTCAGCAACCATTATTTCAACTTACTCTTTTAGGAATAATAGGAATAATATTTTATTATTAGGAAATAGAAATAATAGGAAACTGAGGTCCAGAGAGTTTAAATGATATTTCCAAAATCATGTTCAGGGGTTCTTAACCTTTTTTGTGATGGACCCCTGTGAAAACTGTATTTCTTCTCATGTTTTTAATAGCATAAGATACCATATATAGAATTACAAAAGAAACCAAATTTAAAATATATTGAAATAGTTATGTATATTTGGCGGGGGGGCGGGGGGGGGCAATGAGAGTTAAGTGACTTGCCCAGGGTCACACAGCTAAGAAGTGTCAAGTGTCTGAGGCCGGATTTGAACTCAGGTCCTGAATCCAGTGCCGGTGCTTTATCTACTGCGGCCACCTAGCTGCCCCCTATAATTTTTTTTTTTTAAGTTTAGAGACCTCTGGTTAAAAACCTCTAATTAGAGATGGAAAGTGGCAGAGGTATTTATATTTAAGATTTCATATGCGTCCACATTTCTGGTTTAGGGTATTAATACCTGTGATTCTAGGGAAAGAAGGCCCAAGGAATTTACATAATGTATACTGGAGAACCCCAGAGCTCAGGAGAGGTAGGAAGGAGATAGAAATAAAGTAAAAGGTAACGTTGGAAGGCATAAAGGAACGAATGCTGATTCTTTCTCCCCTCTTCCCTCCATCCATCCCAGTCAATACGATGATTTGAGATATTCATTTCATTTAGCCTTTTGTCCCACTTAGCCAAGGACAAAACATGGTTTAGAAAATGATCAAAATTAACTCAGCAATCCTTTCTACTCCTAATGTGTTTTGATCTTGCTTAGAAGAGTCTTTAGTATGATTTCTGTTTCAGAACAGGAAATAGAAAAAAGTGTGTGTAGGAAAGCCCTATTTATTAATTTTTATAAAAATGAGGAAAAGTGGGGGGAAAGTGAATTATATATAGCAAGATTTACAAGAGTAAAACTGTTTAGAAAATGAAAATAATGTCTGTATTTTCACATTTCCAAATGGAAGGAATGCAAGTTAATTTTGGAGAGGCTTTCTGGGTAACTTTTTATTAACTGATTTTTAGTCATTTCATTAGTTTATTATAATTGTTTTAATTTTCAACTTTTTTTGTATTAAAGTGCTTTTATCTTAAAAACCTGCTTTTAATTAATGTTTTTGTATTTTATGTTTAGGGCACTGCAGCCGCTGCCAGATTGTATTCCACCACCTGGTGTGAATAACTCATGCATAGTTGATTTGGTTGTGGTTTTTGTCAATATGGACGTCTGGGTAGTAGCCACAAATGCCCTTGGAAATGTTTCATCTGATCATATCAATTTTGATCCCATCGATATTGGTAATTCTAAACTTAAATATTAGGAAATAGTTTCCTGTGTAAGAATCATAACTTATCAAGTAACCCAGTTGATATGTTACATGACTTTGGAGGCCTTTCTCATTGGACGTTTGCATATAGTTAGAAGCAGCTACAAGTAAATAACGTAGCGGATCTGGTGTTAGGAAGACCCAGGTTCAAAATCTAATTTTAGACACTTGCCACTTATGACCCTGGGAAAGTCATTTAACACCTCCTGCCTTGATTTTTTTCATCTCTAAAAAGAAGATAATGATCATACCTACCTCCCAGAGTAGTTGTGAGGATAAAATGAGATAATGTTCATAAAGCATTTTGCAAAATTTAAAACCCTATTTTTATTATGAACATGGGAAGAATAAATGAATGAAATGGAAGAAAATAAGCTCTATAAAAGTACAGTTGTTTTAAGTTATAAAAGTAAAAAACGGTGATTATTGGAATTTTATTTTGTTCTTTAGTGCAAGTCCTTCCTCCACATAATTTATCAGTCACCAAGTCCAAGCAACTATCCAGTATCTTAAAAGTGTCATGGACCAACCCTGATAAACCTTTTGAAGCCCTGAAATATAACATTCGGTACCGTACCAAAGATGCTTCAAATTGGACACAGGTAGGTAACTTGAAAGTTATTTGTTAAAATATTCTCTCCTAAAGACCCATTAGCCTGAGAATTCATAATCATTCTTAAAAATACATTGCTTCAGGTGACATAGATTGTGCTAAAGACTGAAAACAACAGCCCTTCTTTTCTCCCAGGATCTTAAATTCAGGAGAAGACCCATGGAGAGGAGCAAACAACACACAGAACAGTTTCGAACTAAAAGTCATGTGGGGAAAGGGATCTTTTGAATAGGACAAGAAAAAATAGAAGAACAAAGGCAAACTATGCATCCAAGAAATTGTGAGAGAACTGTGAGAGAGAAGAGAGAGAGGCTCAAGTAGGATGTAGGCCAAAAGTAATGGAACCCAAGAGCTTCCAGGTTATTTTTATCATAGTGGCAGTAAATGGTACAGAGTTGTCTCCCATCACAGTTGGAAGACAGCATGCATGGATATGTGAGATTACTGCCTTGATTAGCAGACTGTGTGACTTGATCGTAAAGTAGAATTTTTAGAGGATTTTGGGTTTGGGCATTGTTTTTTTATTTAATGAATTAGCCCAAGGAGGACTCAAACCCATGACTTTAGCCTTATTAGTGCAGTTGCAGGCTATCTCTCTGACTAGAATGTGTAAAAGCCATGAGATTTTATCAGATTAGTTCTTTGTAATATTCAAAGAATATTGGGCTCTTCATTAAAAGTTTGTGTGATGCAGTAATGAGAGTGCTGGGCTTTGAGCACCTAGGATCACTTCTTGGCTCTACCACTTGTTACCTTGGACAAGTCATCTCTCTGAGCCTTAGTTTACTCATCTGTGAAATGATGGGCCTGGATGAGATGGCCTCAAAGGTCCTGCTAGCTGTAATTTTATAATCATCTGGTATTTTTTGAAATTTCATAGAAAATTTAATTATGCAACAAAAAGATGCCTGTTCTTATACCTTGTGTCCAAATATCTGCAGAATAAATAATTACAGAATCTATCGTATGACCTTTATTCTTCTCCATATACTCTGTAACTTTACTACTGGAGTGGTTTACTGTTGTTGTTTTTTTAATTGGACAGCAAAGAAAATGAATGAGGGTTTAAAATCATGAGATTTCCTAAAAAATCCTGAAGGCTACTCTGATTTTTACTTAGAAGCAGCCCTGGGCTTGAGTCCTGTCTCTGATATCTAGTTAGTGGGTTATCTTGGGCAAACCTCAGCTCTGTCATCTGTAAAAAAGAAAGCGTAATATTTAGATTTAGTTTGTAGTGCTGTATTTTGTACATTCAGGTGCTTTATTAGTAATTTTCCACAAAGTTTTGAGGTGACTCATTGTATTCATCTCATTGCAATACTCTTATTTGTGCAACATGACAGAATTATAAATTCCTTCATTAAGATAGCTGTATTTCTTTTTAGATTCCTCCTGAAGACACAACTGGAACCCGAGACTCATTTACTGTTCAGGATCTCAAACCTTATACGGAGTATGTGTTTTCAATTCGTTGTATGAACATAGAAGGCAGGGGATTCTGGAGTGACTGGAGTGCAGAAAAAAGTGGAGTCACATATGAAGCTAGTAAGTACAAGTCTTTCACAGACTTAGCTACCTGAAATCTGGGTGTAAGTCATCAGCTTCATTTTTTAAATGTTGCATTTAGGATGCTTTATAAAAGTCCAACTTTGGACTTCTGGTTCTGTGACCAGAAAGAAAAATAGGACATTGTGCGCTAGATGTAGAGCAATTGCATCTCAATCTACAGGACAAAGAGAAGAAAACCATAGTAGGGTAAAATGCTTATGAATTAATACCTGAGCACTCGAATCCTTAAAACCTTCATTCAGCACACCTCCACCTTGCCAGAGAAGAAACACTAGCTGACTCTTAGGCCTGGGCCTGGGCCTCATTATAGGACCCTCCACTAGAGAGATTCTGCTGGCCCAGCCAGCCTCAGGCCTGCCTCTCGCCCTTCTACAAGTGGTAGACACTGAGTTCTTGCCCAAGGCCAGGGGAGAATGTAGACTGAAAAAGACTACCCAGCCCTAGGTTAGGGACTCCTAAGGCTGCAGACACTCACCTAGAACATAGTTCCTGTCTTCTCTTTGCCTTCCCTCCCTTCCCCACCCTCACCGCCCCAGGAAGCAACAGATGCTGATTCAGCCCAGCTCTGAGAAGAAAAGAAAGAGAACTTGATGGACAGATAGGAGGAAAATGACCAGAGGACAGTACCACAGAAACCCAGAGAGGAGAGAATACCTAGGGAGAAGAGTCAAGGAAGATTAGGATTGAGAAAGAGCCATCAGACTTGCAATTAAAATAATGGAGTAACTCTGGATAGGGGAAAGTTTCAGGTGAGTGCTGACACTGGAAGCCAGACTGCAGTGGTCTTAGAAAAGAGTGAGAAGAGAGAAAGTAAAAGCACCAAATGTTCACAGCTTTTTCAGGGAGGTTAAGAAAGAAGAAAAGAAGAGCTCTCACATAGTAGCTTTGTAAGGATGGTACAACCAAGTGAGTGTTTTTTCTTCTTCCTCTTGCTGTTTGACTTTTAACAGACCATTTTACTATTTGTTTGCTCCTCCACTGGAGAATACAAGTCAGTATTGCCACTGGATTGCTAAAATTAACAATTTTAACTTTAAAAAATAGGGTAATGCCTAAAATACAAGTAGATTAACAATTGATTTCATCCATATTCTTGCCCATGTTATTCCTGTTCTTCAGCCTTAAGTAGATTATGAAAGTTATGTTGAAATAATTAATTGAGAAATTTAATGACTTCAGTAATGTAACATAGGGACCAATTTTTAATTGGGGCATGTTAGCTAAGCGGCTCACCGCAATATTGGGGCAAGTAAGGAGACCAGCAGCCTCCCTCAAAACAGAGCAGGATTTATTTAACAAGAATGAACTTAAAAAAAAAACAACACACAAACAGGATCAGTAGGATCAAGGGTGTGTAATTTAAGATTCTAAATGTGGATTCTAATCTGTTCCCCCAGTTTTAGGGGAAACTGACTAAAATCACTAATAAAACGAGTTTAAGTTTTTAAGGGTTTATTGGAAAATAGAAAGAAAAAGATTGAGAACAGAATTCCAACAGCCTGGCATTCCTATCTTTCCTCAAATTTCCTGTGAAGTCCTCTGCCGCCGCCACCACCATCAAGTCAGGAACCCAAAAGAGAGAGAGCTCTCCGCGCAGGCTCCCTTTCCTCCTTCCTGTCTCCTCCCAGAAAATAGGAGGCTCCTCAAGTTGATTGGCTGGTAGCCTTGATAGACAGCACCCATGAGTAAACATCATTTCCTGACACCAAGGAAAAGCCACAATGCCTCTGAGGCATTTTCCTCATGGCGGAGCTTTCCCACAGCAAGTCTCCAGTAGGTGGCATCATTCTAATCATTACAAGGGAAAGGAAATAAAATGGGGAAAGGGAAATTATACAACCTGAACAACACCACCATCCAGGAATCAGCTGAGAACACACAGCAGCGTCCTGTCACCTTCCAGCTTCAAGCTAGAATGGCGACGTCCCAGCACACACCAGGCTGACCACACACAGCCCCCAGCCAATTGGCTGGCCGCTCTGACAGTCACATGATTGCCCTCACTGGGCTTCCAATCATTATAATTTTGCCAGGCCCATGTAGGTGTCGTCAAGTGGTGATGACGTGAGGTGCCAGCACCATGGCGATGGCTACAACCAGTGGGTGGAGCACCATGCCATTTGTGGAGCCCCAGAGGCCACTGTGTGTGCCGAGGTTTTTTTTAAAAAATTCTAGCCAAAAGATGGGGTCATAAAAACCTCAAATAACAATTCTTTACAGTAGCAAGTTACAAAATAAAACTACCAAATCAGTAGTATTTCTGTACAGTAACAACAGAATTCAGGAGAAAATAATAGAAAAGAAGCCGCCCCATTCAAAATAACTATCAAATACATAAAATATCTGGGAGTCAGTCTAATGTAGTGCATTAGGTACCTGTATAATAAACACAGTTACAAAATGCCCATTTAAGAATGGACAGCTTATAAGAAATGACAAAGCAGGATGATTTCAGAAAGGCCTGTAAAGACTTGTATGAACTGATGTATAGTGAAGTGAGCAGAACCAAGAGAACATTGTGCACAGAGACAGCAATATTGTTTGATGAACTGTGAAAGACAACTATTCTCAACAATACAGTGATCCAAGACAGTCCCAAAGGACTATTGAAACATACTATCCACTTCCAAAGAAAGAACTGATATTGATGGAACAGACTGAAGCATGCTATTTTTCACTTTCTTTCATTTTTTTTCTTTTATCCAAGTTTTCTTGAACAAAATGATTAATATGGTAATGTTTTACATAATCATGCATGTATAACCCATATCTGATTGCTTACTGCCTCAGGGAGATGATAGGGGAGGGAGGGAAACAGGAATAAAAATTGAAACCCAAAACTATAAATAAAAATGTTTATTACTTAAAAAAAAAGAATGGACAGGCAGATTTCAGAAAAACCTGGAAAGACTTACATGAACTGATGCTCAGTGAAGTGAGCAGAACATTGTACACAGTAACAGCAACATTGTGTGATCGCCTGTGATAGACTTAGCTCTTCTCAGCAATACAGTGCTCCAAGACAATTCCAAAAGACTCATGATAGAAAATGCTCTCCACATCCAGAAAAAGAACTAAGGAATCTGAATATAGTTGGAAGCACAGTATTTTCACTTTTTTGTAGGTTTTTTTTTTCTTTCTTGAGGTTTTTCCCTTATGTTCGGATTCTTCTTTCACAACATGACTAATGTGGAAATATGTTTAACATGAGTGTACGTATATAATCTATATCAGGTTGCTTGCTGTCTCAGGGAGGAGAGAGGGAAGAGAGGGAGGGAGAAAGATTTGGAACTCAAAATCTTATAAAAACAAATGTTGAAAACTATCTCTACGTGTAACTGGAAAAAAATACTATTAAGACTGAAAAAAAAAAAGAAAGGCCAGCTTAACCAGAAGGATAGAATACCACTCAGACTACAATAGGATACTTTACATAACTAGATAAAATAATTACAGAATTCATTTAAAAGATCAAAGGATCTAGACCAGGGCTTCTTAAACTTTTTTCCCCTCACAACCCCAAGAAATTTTTACATGACCCCAAGTATACAGCTATATATAAAATAGGTATACATAACCTTTTACTGTTGCCAACTTTTTTGCAACCCCCCACATTCAGTTACACAACCCCATATGGGGTCATGACCTGCAGTTTAAGAAACTTTGATCTAGACTATCATGAGAAATAATGAGTTAAAAATAGAAATGAAGAGTAGAATAGCACTTCTCAGACCTGAAAATACAAGGCAGTAGCCATTAGTGTACAATAACCCCAAAAGATAAATCACCTAGGAAAAAACTACCTATTTGACAAGAATTGCTGAGGAAAATTGGAAAGTAGACTGGGCAAATTTCGGTTTAAAACATCTTACACTATATGCCAAAATAAATTCAAAATGGATATATGATCTGACTTCTAAAGATCATACCTTAGAAAAATTTAGGAGAATTAGATCAACTAACTAAAACAGCTCTGGTTAAGGGGCAGATTATTAAACCTAACAATGGGGAGAGGTGACTTTAAAAAATAAACAGTTTTGATGGCATGAAATTGAAAAGCTTTTGCATAAACAAAATTAATAGAGTTAGTATAAGAAAAGACTGGGGAAAACCTTTGTATTGAATATCTCCCTAATAATGGCCTAATAAACAAAATATAGGCAGCTAGCAGAGATATATAAGAGCAAAAGCCATTCCCCTTTAGATGATAGGTTAAAGAATATGAACAAGCAAAATCCGAATTGTAAATTATGTACAAACATGAAAGAATGTTCCAAATCACTAAAAATAATGGAAACTTTGCACAACTCAGAGGTTTTGTCTCACAATCATCAAATTGGAAGTTAGGCAATTAGAGGAAATGTGAAGAGACAAGTACACTGATGTGCTATTGGTAGAGCTGTGAATTGGTCCAGTCATTCCAAAAAGCAAAAAAAGTGATTAAGACCATACTCCAAAGGAGAGCAATGATGAAAAGGCCCTATACACACCAAAATATTTATAACTAGTTGTAGTAAAGAAGAACTGGAAATAAAATAGATGTACCTCGGTTAGGGAATGGCTAAACATGAATGTAATTGAATACCATTGTCTACTTTTTGCTCTTCCCCACAATATTTGTTTCCACCTTTGTTGTTATATCTCAGCAACCAAGGTAGTAACACTGGTATGATCGTCCTCACCTTTGTTCCTCAGACCAGGCATTCATTCTGATTTGAAGAATTAGGCTCTTTTATATTCCCCTAACATGTCCCCATGCAAATAGTTTCATTTGCAATTTTACTGTGTTTGCTTTCTGTCCAGTTATCCTAACTCACTGTACCATTTAGTACATCTATTTGAAGTAACTTGTGCCTAATTTTTCCCTTCGCTGTAATATTTCCCATATTCTCTGACTTGAGATTCTTCTCACACTTACGTAATATGAAAACTTTAACTGCTTCTTCAGAATAAGCATCATTTATTTTTCTTACAACACCCATCTTTTACTACTGTTTGATAATGCCATTTGATGTCCTTTTTAATTAGCTGTTCACCTGACTTCCAGAACTAAAATAGTACTTTGTAATTCTGCTATTCTGCTTTTGTATTCTGACTTGCTTTACAGTCACTTGTATACATATCTTATCTCTGTCCCTAGTGTAGTGAACTCACTCTCTTAATATCTTGGAGGTCTGTTTCATTCCGTCCTGTCCTTAAAAAACCAATTCAGGTGTCTCCATTAAGCCTTTCCTGAGACCCCCAGATGAAAGTGCCCTCTTCTTCCTCAAGTTTCTCATTGCATCATCTCATTCAGAGCATAATTATTTGTATGCATGTCTCCCCCTTCTCTGTCTTTAGATTGTAAGTACCTTCAGAGCAAGATCTGTTTAGAGAGAGACAGACATATCTCTATCTATCTAGATATAGCTATAGATAGGTATCTAGATATAGATAGATACATATAAATATAGATATAATCTTTGTATATAGTGCCTTGCAGTATCCCTAACTGGACTCAGGGTCTTCACCAGGGCAGAGATCTTGGCTTATATTTTATGTTCCCCCTTAGTATTGCATTTAGTCACATTGGAAATCAAGTGGCAGGGGATTAAAGAGTTGAAAGGGTGGTGAAGTGGCAATAGCAAATGTACCTTGCTATTTTAGAAACTCATTTGTTTTTAAATCTCAGTACCTTGGGATGGGGCGGGGGGGGGGGGGGGGGGGGGGAGGGGGAAGGGGGTTACATTTAATCATGTCAGTCTTTAAACACAGGAAACAATTCTTTTATTTGTATTTTTTAAGTTTTGGCATTCTTCAATAAATGTGTAAGATTTGAGTACTCGTTTTTTATTTGTTCAGTTTTTACTTTTATCATTACATTTAAAGGTGACATGAAAATAAATGGGGAGGGGGTAAAGTTAAAAAGGAATTTGTTGCCAATTTTTTTTTTCTTTTGGCTTTGGCAACTTTACATTTTTTTACATATCTATTAAGATGTGGAGGAGTTGCAATTTGCTGATCAGTGATCTACTGATGTAATGAAGTATAAACTTGTGCTTTTGGATTTGTTTCTAGCCCTGTATTTTTACCCAGGATTCTAGATCTCTGTTCATCTAAAAGCATTGAGGTATCTGTCCATGGAATGCTTAGGGAAAGGATATTGGGATGAGAAAGTACTAGCATTATATGGGATTGAAATAGGCGCAACTGTAGAGGTAGAAGAGAGCAAAAAGTGTTCTAGATGATTATTCTTTTGTCCTTTCCTTTAAAAAGATTTTTCCCCCTTTTTTAGAACCATCAAATGCACCAAGTTTCTGGTATACGATCGAGCCTTCTCAAGGTCATGGTTACAGACTTGTACACCTGAAGTGGAAGGTAAAAAGATCCTCTTTAGATTATTTTGTTTCATGTATAATGTTTATATTGGACATTTTTTGTCCTTTTTAGCTGAATTCTTTTGGTTGACCATGAATCACTCCCTAATGTCTGAGTTAGTATTTGAACCCAAGTATAACATTCTATCTACTATGCCATGCTGCCTCTCTAACAACCCTGACAAGTAAACATCCAGCTTCTTCTTCAAGATCTCCAGCAATGGGAAACATCTAGCCAAGTAATCCATTCCCTTCTTAGCTTTTTTGGAAGGGAGTTTTCCTAACATCCAGCCAAAACCTGCCTCTTCAAGTTATATCTATGCACTCTCAGGCCAAATGAACCAAGTCTAATCCTTACGCTTTCACGTGACATCCATTCAAAGTCATGAGGAGAGTAAAGGACTTTCTTAAGTATTTTCCTCTCGAGATTGAACACTCCTGGTTCCCAGTGTCATTGATTTACAAACAGATAGAACCTGTCTTCCTCTTGTACATGCCAGGGTTAGGGGTACAGGTGGGCTTTCTGTTTCCTTTGGTCATACTGTGTGTGTGTGTGTGTGTGTGTGTGTGTGTGTGTGTGTGTGTGTGTGTGTGTGTAAAATACCTACATTTATTTTGGTGTAGTAGATAGAGTTCTAGACTTGGAGTCAGGAAAACCTAAGTTCAAATCATGCCTCAGATACTTGTTACATGTGTGACACTGGACAAGTGACTTTACCTCTCAGCCTCAGTTTCATCATCTGAAAATGGGAATAATAATAATAATAGCACTTACTTCACAGGGTTGCTATGAAGATCAAATGATAGAATATATGTAAGATGCTTTGCAAATCTCAGAGTATCATGGAAATAGATTATTATTGTTATTATAGAAGAATTATGACCAGTGTTTGAAAAAATTCAAAGTATTTTAAGTACACTTATTTCCCTGCTATTGTGCCCACCATTCAAGCTAAGACTCTGCTTCTGCTCTTTGTCTGTACACCAGGCATTCATAGTCCTGCTCAAGTGCATACTGCACACTGTGCAGTATGATGTAATGAAGCAAGGACTGCATTAGGTATTGGAAGACCTGGATTTAAGTTCTATGTGTTCCATTTGCTAAGTTTGTGACCAAAGGGGAATGACTTGACCACTCTGAGCCTCAGTTTCCTCAATCTGTAATATGGGGGTTGTTATTGTCTGTTTGACATACCTTACAAATGAGTTGTCAAGATCAGATGAGCTAATATGTGTGATATCACTCTGTGTTTCCAACTCTGCTTGCTAAGGGAAGATGTTAGAGCAAAGCATGCAAAAACCTGACATGATTGTAGAATAAATGAATAGTAGAAACAACACAAGCGAAGAAAAATACTATTGCTGTCTATGCTTCATGAAATAATTGCAAGTGCTTTCTTTACAGACTTTGCCTCGCTCTGAAGCCAATGGAAGAATCTTAGATTATGAAGTAACTCTAAAGGGAGGGAAAACATCACATTTACCAAGATACATTAATGATACAAAATTGACTTTAAATATCACAGATGATCTTTATGTCGTAAGTCTGAAAGCTCGTAATATAATTGGAAGTTCTGATCCATCTACTTTAACTATTCCTGAACATGACTTCAAAGGTTTGTATCTCTGAAAAAAAAAGAGGCACTGTTGAAATGTGTCATTTTTTAAAGATTGTTTTACTTTTTCTAGATGTCTCATTGATGATTAAACAAGTTGGCACCAATTTTATAAAAATTAAGCTTTTCTTTTCAGCTACCTGATTAAAGTATTTTAATAGTTCAAACACATGTCAAAATCAAACTAATGACAAAGCATTTTTTTTTCCATTCCTACAGTGTGTGTAAGACAGCTAGGTGGCTAGGCCTAGAGTCAGGAAGACTCAAGTTCAAATCCAGCCTTAGACACTTATTAGCTGTGTGACCCTGGGCAAGTCACTTAACTCTGTTTTGCCATAGTTTCCTCCTCTGTAAAATGAGCTGGAGAAGGATATAGCAAACCACTCCAGTATCTTCACTAAGAAAACCCCAAATGGGGTGAGGAAGAGTAGGACGTGATTGAAACGACTGAACAACAGGATGTATGTTAAAGGACGTTTGGAATTCCTATACATTTTGCCCGTGCATTTGTTGACTTAAGTGATAATAGTTCTTAAAATGTTGTGCAACATGGTTCCTTCAAACGCATGCTGCATACCAAAGTTTAGTTATGGGGTTTTACTTATTCATCAAAGAAATATTAGTTCAGGCAGTCCCATTAAGTCAATTCTTTGTACTTAGAGATTCTTACATAGCTAATCCATAGACTAATCAGGAATTAGGCCCTTTTCCCAACTTCTAGGAATAATAACCATAGAGCCATCTTCATAGTGTCAAGTGTGGCTAGTTATTTCATCCCTTTCATGATATGGGATAGGAACCCTAATGTCCTAAAACATTTTATACCTAATCACATGAGTGATCCCTCAGTTTTCTGGCCACATTTTTAATCTATTAGTGGGGGGCAGCTAGATGGCGCAGTAGATAAAGCACTGGCCCTGGATTCAGGAGGACCTGAGTTCAAATCCGGCATCAGACACTTGACACTTACTAGCTGTGTGACTCTGGGCAAGTCACTTAACCCTTGTTGCCCCACATTAAAAAAAAAATCTATTAGCAAGCAAGTAGCCTGTTTCATAACTGCCTTAAACAATAAAATGGATCATAAATCCTTCACTTAGCTGCTTTATGCTCTTTTTTTTTCTGGGTAAAGAAACCAACCTTTATTAAGAGAAACAAAGGTGGGATCTACAGGTTGCCCAGTATGGTCTGAGACCCCAAGATACAAAATTCACAATTATTTATAGGTTTCTCAATTCATGTGTGGTGAAAAAAAGAGGGAGGAAATGCTGTTGTTACGGACATTTGTTCTGACTTCAAGCAAGCTCTTGCAAAAAGGGAGGTCCTTTTTCACAGCTGCTTTGTACTCTTGCAGCATTTTTATCACTATTCTTTCAGATTCCTTAGAGATTTTTATGTTTAAATATTTCAGAGAGAAATTAATAATTTTGTACTATTGCAAATAAGGATAATTCACTGTTAGTAAAAACAAACCTTTTGGTCATAACAAGAAATATAGCTTTCCTCATGCATAATGTTTTACTAATGGAAACAAATTTTACTATAATGATGTAAAAATGAGGATTACAAAAAGAATGAATGGTTTAGTTTTTTTAAGTTTTCCAAAGCTCAAAATGACTATTCTCTAAAGCAAGCAGTTAATTAATCTTCTTCAAATATGTTTCTTTCTTTAGCAGCTCACCCTGTAACAAATCTTAAAGCATTTCCTAAAGATAACAAACTTTGGGTAGAGTGGACGCCTTCAAATGAACCCGTAAATAAATACATACTGGAGTGGTGTGTACTTTCCAACAGTTTGCCATGTACTACTGATTGGCAAGAAGAAACTAGTGCCGTGAAACTAACCTTCTTACGAGGTAACCAAGGCTAGAGAGAAGTTTTATTTTTGTTTTAACCTCCTTTTATATGCTGTGGTCAAGTTGTTCTATTACATGACCCTGTGTGTTTCATAGGCAAAGTAGCAGCAAGATGTTCTAGTGCCAAGGTCCCCAGGATATGGCCTTCTTGAGATTCTATTGGGGGGGGGGGCGGGGATTTTAGGTAGTGCATTTTATTACCGTTGTGTTGCCACTGTTACCATTACCACCAGGTGTTGTGTGCTTTCAGGGTTCGTCAGTTAGTAGTTGAAGCTTAATATAATTAATTAGATTCATTCAGACACATGGTGGGGGGAAAGGTATGGGTCTGTGCACTAGTGTATGTGGAGGAGCTGGGGAGAATATCACTTAGAATATCAATTAGAAAAACTAGTGGTTGATGTGGCCTTTGAGATTTGCATTGGAAGCCTTGTGTTTGGGGCAGCTAGGTGGCACAGTGGATAGAGCACTGGCCCTGGAGTCAGGAGGACCTGAGTTCAAATCTGGCCTCAGACACTTGACAACTTACTAGCTGTGTGACCCTGAGCAAGTCATTTGACCCCAATTGCCTCACCAAAAAAAGAAAAAAAGTCTTGTTTTTTTCTACTTTAATATGTAAGGACATAGATTTAGATCTAGAAGGAACCTCAGAGGTTATGTTACCTAGCTCCCCCCTCATTTGATAGATGAGAAAACTAATTTTCCAGGCTTGGTTAATCTATAGCAGAAGAGAAGAAACAGTAGATGTTATTGTCACATGAAGAAAATTTCTGCTTTATGCTGAAATGTTCATTAAATTGCAGGAAAACAGTTCACTGTTGCCATTTATTTTTTCTGCAATAACTGTTAAACATACGATAGTGAAATTAAATGTTTTTTTAGATATTTTTATTTCAAGGTCTTAATGCTTCCAGAAAAATGGCACAGATCTCTATTTTTCCCCAGAGAGCCATCCATGTGAGAGAAGAGAGTGGCTTACTCAATTCCCCAGGGTAATACCAGAGGTTAGGAATGCCTTCTCTCTGCCACCTTACTTTTCAGGAAACCTCATTTGGTTACATTCCAAGGTGGCAGGAAACCTTGTCATTTAAGCAGCTGCCATAGTCACCAATGTATGAAACTAATTGTCAGACTAAGACTCAGGACAGTTTTAGGACAGTTTTTCGATATTTTTCAGTATAGTCTGGTAAATACAAACGTTCATTTAAAATATTTTATTATTCAAAAGTAACTCATTAAGTTGATTAAGTTTTATATTTCACTGACTTGGCAAGCAGAAATAAACTTTCGTATTCATAGGCAATCATTATAGACTTTCAATTCAGTGTGAATTATGAAGAAAGTGATGGTTAGGAAATTTTCTTTTTTTAAAAAGAGGCTGTTGAATGGTCACAAAATACATAATTCATAACCCAGTATCTGAATTAATTGAATTATTTCATTGTAGAAAACAATGTTCAATTTGTCATTCTTATTTTAGGGAATTTAAAGGAGAGCAAATGTTATTTGATAACAGTTATCCCAGTGTATGATGATGGCCCAGGAATTCCCAAGTCTGTAAAGGCATATCTTAAACAAGCTCGTAAGTTCAAAATCACTTTATCTGAATGATTTTGGAATATGTTGCCAATTTCTTGTAGCAAGGATATTTGCTAAATCCTGACAACTTCCTCATTAAGCAAATGAGTATTTTCTCTGACAGCACCTTCTAAAGGACCTTTTGTTCGAACAAAGAAAGTGGGGAAAAATGAAGCTGTGTTAGTATGGGACCACCTTCTTGTCGATGACCAGAATGGATTCATCAGAAACTATACCATATTTTACAGAACTAGCAGTGGAAATGAAACAGGTAAAGAAACTAAAAGTATCAACTATTAAGATATAGAATTGTCTAACCTTCTGGGTCTCACCTATTTAATTTTTTTTCCTTTCTTTTTTTTTTGTGGGGCAATGAGGGTGAAGTGACTTGCCCAGGGTCACATAGCTAGTAAGTGTCAGGTGTCTGAGGCCGAATTTGAACTCAGGTCTTGCCGAATCCAGGGCAAGTGCTTTATCCACTGTGCCACCTAACTGCCCCCTCACCTATTTAATATTGACATTTGGTAGGGAAGCAAAGTAGCTGGTCTTCTGATGCAAAATGTGCTTTGCGATCTTTTCATGGCCCTCGTAAAGTGAACATTTTTCACCAATAGAAAGAATAAGATCATGAAAATTATTCTCTTGTGATAAAAGTCTTTTGATTTGGTATTGGATTAGATGAGAAATACAGGTTTAGTGGCTAAGCATTTTTATTTATTCCTTTCAGCTGTGCATGTGAACTCATCCCACACAGAATATACACTTTCCCCCTTGGCTAGTGACACATTGTACATGGTGCGGATGGCAGCATATACAGATGAAGGGGGCAAGGATGGTCCAGAATTCACTTTTACTACTCCCAAGTTTGGTAAGAGATAATGAATTGATACTTTTTTTAAAAAATAAGATTCAAATGGACTCTCTGCTTATTGTTGAAAGTATAGCTCTGGATACATAGAAATTAGACGTCCATATGTGTTTAATTGTAGGAAAGAATTAAAAGTGGTGTTACAATTTTTTTAGCCAATCAGATCCATCTAATGCTCTGGAAGAGGTAACTGTATTATCCTCTACTACTGTACTAGAATTTATGTACATTCTTTCAAATTTGTTACTTCTCACAAGCAAAATCATGGCCAACATATAATTGTTATATTTAACTTCCCCTTCAGTCCTACTGCAATGCCTCGTTGTGAAGAATCCTAGGTTCTTGAGGGCTATGCCAATGGAGCACAAGTTCTAGTAGGTCTTTCCCTACTGGTTACTGTGTATTACCCAAGACCTACCTAGCTAAGTTTGGAAAGGTTCATCACCAACAGGTTGGCTTCTAGGTGATTCTTTATTTTCCATAGCAGTTTGTTTGCCTGGGTATGGAAGATGTTCAGACTTCATGAAGCTTCTAACATATTGAAGTATTATTTATTGCAGTCATATTTTGGACAAGTTTTTTTTTTTAGATGCGTTTATCTGGTATATAGTACACTACAAATAATGAATACACAAATATTTTTAACTTGAAGGAACATACATAGAATAATTAACACCAGTGACACATAAAATAAACATCTATAGAGTAAACTTATTTTACATTTTAAAAAACTTTTTTGATATGAGAAGATGACTGTTCATTATCAGGCAGGAAAATTCGTTATTAGAATGGCACTGTACCTACCTAGGTATCTATGGAAAAGCCGAATGATGAAATGTAACAGAAAGAACACTGGACTAGAAGGGTTCTAGATAGAACTCGTACTGGCTGGTGTATCTAAAAATAGCATACAGCAGGGTGATCGGGAGAATCAGATAAGATGTGAAACGTTTTATGTTATAGAAATGTGCATTATTATTACATATGGGACATATAGCATAGGCATGGCTCATAGGTGGCATTTATAACTTTTCCTTGCAACAAAGGCTACAGGATTATTCAAATGACTCAATTCAGATCAAGTTAGCTCCTAGTAGAAAACAGTGTTCTTGTTATAGCATTCTCTGGTTTGGGCCAAAGAATTTTTTTCTTCTTTTAAACCTGACTCACAGAATTTCATTGAAGGGATTTCAGAAGGCATGTAATTTAGCTTATGCTTAAAAAAGAATCCTCTCTACAACATACCCTCCAGCCTTTAACTTAAACACTTCAGGGGAGGAGAGAATCTCACTATCAATCAAGGGTTTATTAAATATATACTATTATTAAGTACATACTATTTGCCAGCACCCTATTAGGCACTGGAGTGACACAGAATGAACGAAATAATTTCAACTCATAAGGACTTTACATTCCAACAAGAGAGGCAAAGGATATGTGTATATGTGTGTGTGTGTGTGTGTGTGTGTGTGTGTGTGTGTGTGTGTGTGTATGTGTGTGTATGTATGTACGTGTGTGTATACACAAAAGACTTTTAAAGACAATAAATACAAAATAGCTAAATACAAGGTCATTTGAAAGGGACCAATTGAAACAACTAGCTAATCTGTGAACTTACTCTGTGAGGCACTACATTTAAACGCTGGGAATTTAAAGAAGGTCAGAAGAAAGGCCCTACTCTCAAGATATTCAGTCCAATGGGAAAGAACTCGCAAGCAACTATGTACAGATAAAATATACACAGGATCCCGTGGATATACTCACCAGAGGAAAGGCATTAGCATGAAGGATTGGGTAATGCTGCTTATAGAAGGTGGAATTTTAGCTTGGACTTAAAAGAAGCCAAGAGGCAGGCAGAAATCAGGAGGGAGAGAACTCCAGGCATGGGCACAACCAGTAAAAATGTGCAGAACTGGACAAAAAATAGTGTCACAGCTGGAAAGTCAGTGCCACTGTATCACAGACTATTGCGGGGGAGGGAAGGGAAGGGGACTGCAGATATAGGAAAGGCCTGGGTTATAAAGACCCCTGCAGTACCACCCCTGTCCACTTCTATAGGGACCGGTGTCAGAGCAGTGAACAAGAGGAGGCTGAGCGTGCCAAGGATAACAGCTTTCGGACTGTCTATAAATTTTAATTTGGTTCTTGCTACTCCAAATGTGAGGTCTGGTCCAGTGAGCCAGCAAGTTAGCATACTCTTGAAGGAACTGAATTATATTAATCTTGATATTCTAACTTGAAATGCAATCAGAGGAGAGAAGTTATATCTAGATAGAACAGTGGCTAATAGGTTTTCATCACAGAGGTAAATAAAGAAGTGAACACAGTTGGTTTTATAATAAATCTGAAGGATACAGAAAACATCATTTCATAAGATTCATAAGACATTCAGTTCTCTTGTGTTCTAGTGCTTTTGATAAATATTTGCAGAAAGCACACCATGAAGCTAATTGTATATCAACAGTAGCTAACATTTATGTGTGACTTTAAAGTGTTATAGATATAGTCACACATTTGGTCCTCTATGAAGTAGGCTACGGGCATTGTCTCCGTTGTTTTTTTTTTTTTCCAGAGGAAATTGAAATCTAGGCAAAGTGGTTTGACAGGTAGTAAATGTTGGAGGTAGGATTTGACTCTGCTTTCTTTCTGACTTAGAACTCCTTCAGTAAGTCTTCAGCCTCTTTCACTTCTTAATGCTGCAGTGTACTTGCCAACATACTTTTCACTGTCAGATTCTTTGTGGGATAGCTCTACTTGCTCATCTGCTACAATAAGTATTGACCCATAAACTACTGTTCATATTGGGTTCTTTTAATTTTTTTTGTTTGTTTACACTTGTGAACACTTCAAGGTGAAATAACTAAGTGTCCTATGGAAGGATATTTTTTTTTGGTTTTTTTGGTGTTTTTTTTTTGGAGGGCATATTTTGGAAGGATATTTTAAGTGAATAATCAGACACATTCCATCAACTTCATTATTTGCTTCTCAGAGGAGAACCTTGGAGCCAATCCTCCCATTTAACTGAGGGTCTTTTCACATCTTCTGATTTTATAGCAATGCCCACATGAATGGGATTTAGTTCCTTCTATGATCAAATTAAAGTTTATAGATGTTCTAAAAACTGGGTGATCTGAATGCCCTCTTTTCCTTTTCTGCCACTCTACCCCTGCACTGTGGAGCGTGGCACACAAGGGACTAAGGACCATTTTATATTTTTGTTGTTTCATATTGTTTTGATCCTGGATAACCAGGACCAAAGATTCATTGCCTGTTGGCCAACCTACTGAAAAGCTGTTCTGTATGTGCCTAGCAGGCATGGTTCTGTTACCAAGACTGGACTTGTCCCATTGCTAGAATTTGCACTCTGCTAGCATGGCCTTCCAAAACTACTTCACAATATTTGTTCATTAGACTTGGAACCTCCTTGAGGCCAGGGACTATCTTCTGCCTTTTTGTGTCTCCCTAGCACTTAGCAGGGTGTTGGGGACTTGGCAAATACTTGTTGACTAACAATACAGCATCATCCAAGGACTTCTGTGGAAGAGATACATACATAGGTATACATTTAGACACATATACCCAAACACACATACTTTCTCCTTTTCAGGTATTACATTTCTCTTACCTTTTTTTTTTTTTTCATAGCTCAAGGAGAAATCGAAGCCATAGTTGTGCCTGTTTGCTTAGCATTCTTATTGACTACTCTTCTGGGAGTGTTGTTCTGTTTTAACAAACTAGACCTGTAAGTACCTTCATTGTTCATTTTGTTTTTATGTTTAAAATCGTTAACCTGTTCAGAATTAATTCACAAAGATAAACACAGGAATAGGTTTCTTAAACTGTAAAAGCTCTCTTTGAACTAGGTATATTTAGCAGTATAATAACACTTGCTTTTTTTTTTTTTTTTTTTTTTTTGGTGAGGCATTTGGGGTTAAGTGACTTGCCTAGAGTCACACAGCTAAACGCTTGCTTTTTAAAGTGCAGTTCTTTATCTTTTTGATTCAAAAATAGTTATTTAAGATATCCCAGAATATGAAGTCTGAAAATCCTATTAGTTTTTATGCCTACCTGTGTCATCGGTTGCCTCCGTATGGATGGATGAAATCCATTTAATTAAGTTTATTTAATAATATTTCCCTACTTGCTGCAATAAGAAGAATTGGGATTTTTGCTGTTAAATATTCCTGCTTTGGAAATATTAAACTTTTTATATATTAATACATGGTTCTTTAAGTGTGTCATTTCCCACTATTTCTAGGATTAAAAAACATATTTGGCCTAACGTTCCAGATCCTTCAAAGAGTCATATTGCCCAGTGGTCACCTCACACACCAACCAGGGTAAGATACAAATTGTCTGAATTTTATAGGAACACACATTCATAAAGCCCATACTTAAAAGAAACTGAGTTGTTTAAGAGAAATTTGACTGAATAAAAACAAAAAGTTTGGTAAAGATTGAAAAAATTCCCATAGACTTCAGGTTGATACAGCCATCATAGCATATTTTATCATCGCTTTGCTCTAATGAGGAGAAGAACTATTTTCCAACATTTGGAACGATTTGATGGGCTTCGGGGTTTATTGTTATGTTTTAGTAGCAAGCCCACTTCATATGAATTCCTAAATGATTTTGCAGTAATCTTTTCCTGAATAAATTTTCTAGTCATACCTGACTACCTTGTTAAGATTTAACAAATTAGATGATATTTATGTATATATGCACACATGCATAAAATACATGTGTGTCTTTATATGTGTATTCTACAGTCTGTACCCAAAGGTTTCCATCAAGTAAAAGTTTGGCTTTGTTATCTGCAGATTTTTGGTTTCTATCCAGATAGAATCTTGCAGTCATTTTCTAATATGTGTGGAATCTGATTTGCAGGACTTTTCATTTATGAAATATAACTGCAAATGATATTGAAGGAAAGGTTCAGCCAACTTTGATGGTTTTATTCAATTCCATATACATTTATTAAGCACTCACTATTTGTAAGGCATTATGCCAGGTTCTGCTCATACAGAATAATCCCAGCCTTCAGGGAGTTTAAAGTGATTCATACTCTTGAAACAGAATTAACTCACTATCCTACAGACTCATCTAGATTACTTTGCATTTAGTGAATTTTCTGTCTACCTGATAAAAACTAGAAAAATTTCAGATGAAGTCTTAGATCTCTGAATTGAAGCTCCTTTCATAATTCTTCATAGGACACATGTTTTATTATTTACCTTTGAAAAAATAACCTGAGCATACACCATAAATGATAGACTGTTTTCTCTTTCTCAGCACAATTTGCATTCCAAAGATCAGATGTACCCAGAAGGTAATTTTACTGACACTGATGTCAGTGTTGTGGAAATAGAAGCCAATGAAAAAAAGCCTCTTCCAGAAGATCTAAAGTCATTAGATCTCTTCAAAAAGGAAAAAATAACAACTGAGGGGCACAGTAGTGGTATTGGAGGTTCTTCGTGCATGTCATCTTCCAGGCCAAGCATTTCTAGTAATGATGAAAGTGAATCTGGACAAAATACTTCAAGCACTGTGCAGTATTCTACTGTGGTGCACAGTGGCTACAGGCACCAGGTGCCATCAGTCCAGGTCTTCTCAAGGTCTGAGTCCACCCAGCCTTTGTTGGATTCAGAGGAACGACCAGAAGACCTACAGATAACAGAGAATGGAGGAAGTGGTGATGGCGCATCACCCAGGCAACAGTATTTCAAACAGAACTGTCATCAAGATGACATCGGTCCAGATCTATCACATTTTGAAAGATCAACGCAAGTTTCTTCAGTGAATGAAGAAGATTTTGTTAGACTTAAACATCAACAGATGTCAGATCAGAGATCACAGTCCTCTGGATCTAGACAAATGAAAGATTTTGAAGACATTTCTGCAGCAGATAATTCTCATGCAGGTGCCGAGGGACAAATTCAAAGATTTGAATCAATTGGGTTAGAGGCAGAAACTGATGAAGGAATGCCTAAAAGCTATTTACCTCAGACTGTAAGACGAGGTGGCTATGTGCCTCAGTGAGGGAGACTATTTTCTCTTAAGACTTAAGCAGTGACTGTTTTCCTGCAAAGTACAGCTAAGTAAACTTTTATCTGTGATTTCAGATAAACATGTCACTTATCAAGGTGGTTATTTGACCTCCTGGCCTAAAGCATAATCTTTCTAAAATGGGCTATTTCTCTTCCAGAATAACTGGGATTCTACATCAAGCACTACACAAACTGTTTTGCATCCTGTCTGAATGGTTAAATTTGTGCTGCTGAAGGATGTTTGCATTTTAAAAAGAAAAACTTGGCTAAAATTCTTTAAGTGAAACTTTTCATTTGTTATTGAGAAGACAGAGGGCATTTAAGTAGTTGGCATGGCTGTACTGACTCAGAAATTTACAAACCTTGTTAAAATGGTCAGTTATTCTAAGAATGGTAAAAGTACAGATATTTGAGCTTAGGAAGATTTTTTTTAAACTAAAGAATCACATGTTTGGTTTTTATGTTTTGGTTTATAAAGTAATTAATGTACTATAATGGGGGTACAAAACTGATCTCTACATACCACAAAAATGGTCAATCTCATTATTATGTAGTGCAACCATAAATAAATTAGGCCCAAGCTGACTCCTTTTCAATCATGCTGATGCCACAGAACTTAGATTGTGGATCATCCATCTTAGCAAATTAAAAAGCTTCAATTTTCATTTGCCGTATTGTACACCGAACATGGTCTTCACTTCACTAAAGTGGGCTGTGCAGGGTAGAGAAAGAGGAAGAGGAAATCACTCGACTACTACTATTATGAGCCTCTTTTAGGCACATTCATTTACATCTAGGGTTGAGTAGAAAGATCAAATGCTGCAAACTGCTTTAGGCATTTTTTATAAGGCAATTTTAGTTTGCCTTGGTTTAAATTTGTAACATTTCTCTACTGGTGTATTTTGAAATTATAGACTCTTATTAGGCTTTAGAAAATGTGGTTAGAGAAGCACTTTATGTAAACTTTTATCTTTTGCTTAAAATTTTTGTCATTTAATATATTTTGTGTTTTTCTTTTTAATTAAGTAGGCAACATTGAAAGATTACTATTCTTTCTTAGCACTTGATTCTTTTGACACTAGTTGTCACTTTTCACCAAGTGAAAAACAAAAAACCTCTGCATATTGATTTTCCTAGAATTGTAATCATTGTCACTATCAGAATTATATTTCCTTATTTTCTAAAGAGAGTTTTTAACAAGACACCACATTCTAATCAAGAGGTAGAATGGGAAATCAGCATACCCAGTTTCATTAATTCTGTCATATGGTTAAGGACTTGTTTTAAAGCCTTTTAGAATACACTATCTTATCTTTAAGGTGCCCAGGCACCACCCCTTCTTACTGTTGGTTTAACTTTGTAGTTCATTTATTCATTTGTATCATTCCCTAAAATTCCCTTCTCTGCCAGCCATATTTTAACAAAGTAAGAAGTAGGCCAGACAAATTGGATAAATCCTTATTAGACCCTGAAATGAGAAAAGGCTTGCCAGCAGCAAAATGAACTCCTGCTATCCAAGGAAGGGATAGGCACTGAGTTTTATTGTTTTTTGTTTTATCACGTCTGAGTTACAGGAATCAGACAGACTTTCAAATGTGGCTTTGCCAAGAGGTTACTAGTCTTTATTAGGACTAGAAAGCTAAAGTGAATTGGTGTTTATTTCAAGATGAACTAAAATTCTACTTTCAACATCTAAATTGTTCACTCTAAACTTCCCACTTTGTTTTTGAGAGTATGTTATCCTTACATTTTAATGTTTTATTCTTATTAAAAGGGTCATCTGGCCTCAGAGTCAGGAAGACCTGGGTTCAAGTCTCCCCTCTGATACGTTCTGTCTGTGGGACCCTGGGTCAGTCACTTAGCCTCTCAGTGCCCCAGGAAACCCCTGAAGAGACTATAAGTTTTAGAAGGGGCGCTGCTAGGCTGCTTTAGTAGAGGATTTTCCTCACTGGAGCTCCATACAGTGATGAAATCACAGGCCCAATTTTTTTAAAAGTTCCTTTTCAAAATGTCTTAATATTTATGGTTTCATTTAATTGACAATCCTAATGTCTATGTTATAAGACATCCTGTTTCCTTCCCTTAACAAAAGACTAGTCGAGTCATAGAATTGTAGACCTGGAAAAGACTTCATCTCACATAAATAAAGTCCGCTAGGTCACTAATTTTCACCTTTTTGATGTCATGGCCCCTTATAGTGGTCTAGTGAAACCCACAGACCCCTTCTCAAAACCAAAATAAAATACATAGAATTACAGAGAAAACCAGTTATGTTGAAACAGTTATTAAAATAGATCTATGCCAACCTCATCATTTTGGAAATTAGACAATATTCCTTTATCTGGTATAGGCCAGAACCAGGTCTCAAAAATTGTATGATTCTGTAAAACTTGAGACTCAAGTAACAATGACTTGTCTCAGGTTATAGACTTCAGTGACATAACTGTCTTTTAAAGTGGAACTTAAAGGTAGACCCTACAAGTACCAAATTTTGACAAATATCATCTATCTAAATTTTATTTTCTTTCAAAGTGATCCCCAGTGGGGCCCCGAATCAAATTAAAATATAATTGGCAAATACTTAACAAAACATAACAGAAATAAATGATCTTACAATATAAAACTAAGTTGTGCTGCAGCTCATAGGGATCCTTGTATATACAGTTTAGTGTCTCCACAGTCTTCATAGTACCTCAAGATGTTTCCTTGGCCCTTACCACATTCTACCTTTTGTATGGATTGGAGGATACATTAGGTGCCTTGTATTAGATTCTGAGATTAATTCTATATGTTTCTTGCATAAAGCGCAGTGCCTTTTAACAAAGTAGGTGCCCAATAGATAATTACTGAATTGAGTAATAATGTTTTATTCTTAATCATAATAATCTTTTTTTCAAATCATACTTCTTATCACATTTACTATGAATGAAGCTTCCATTAGTGACTGCGCTTCAGTAAAACAATTCATTTGGAGATAAAGTTGGAAAGAGGGGTTGGGGTTTGGGGGTTGGGGTTTTTTTGTGTTTTGGTTTGGTTTTTCTTGTTTGGTTTCTTAACAATCCTAGGTAAAAATTATATGCGGATTATTTACTTTCAGATTTCACTTAGTTTCTACTCCATAGTCTGTGCTTAAACTTAACGTTTTTGCAAAATGCCTTTTAAGTTGGTGAAACTCAAAGTTTTATTTTATTTAAAATCATAAGATATGTTTCTTCTAATCAGCTGGTAGAGTAACATATAATAATAACTTCATAAATGGATCCTTCCTTGTATATTGATCTGATACATAAGTGTACTGATCAAGTATACTCCGTTTTCCCATTTTAGGATGAATAAATACTTTTTGGCAACCATTAAGTTTAGCCTAAAATATCTTCATAGATGGACTAGGCACTGTGCAGAATATAGCCAATTCTGTTGAGGTGACTTATAGAAAACACTTGAAAAATTTAAGTCATAACAAAGAAATGCAGTCTACTGTGATAAAAATGATGGTGCTGTGGAATTTCAAAGTAAGGAAAAAATTTTTCAATAGGTCCACAGCACTGGATCTTGAAATAAGTATAAGATTTACCTGCAGGGGAGTTGGCAGAGCATGGCATTTTCACCAAGGAGGAACATGGAGGTAGAAACCAATAGGGAATTTGTCATGGGACTATAATAAAATTCGCATAGCCGGTATATACCAATGGCCTAACATTTATTCCCTGTGGCTTTGTAAATATAGACTGAAAATAGATTTGCATAAATTCCATAGTCTTGACTATTACCACTACTCTAATAAAAGCAGCAGAGCAAAGTGGTTTTCTTACTACTTATGTTCCCTTCTAGTTGTTATGATAACGGAGACAAAACAATAGAATTATCCACTTGATTTGTTTATTCTTTGCATTATCATACTGACTTTATTACTCTAGCCCCAATTTGCATTATTAGGGACTGACAATTTAAGTGCCCCAGTTTCCTCTACCAGTTGCTTTTTAAGTTATATATAAAGTATATTTTCTTATTCTACCCCTTTCTGCCCAACCTACTGTCTTGACCCCTTTTTTCCTCTTCCCTAAAAAAAGTTCTAACTGTGAAGGTGAGACCTTGCTTAGGAATAGCTAGATTTTAGTAGAAAAGGTATGAAAACTTTTTAAACTCGTATCTAATTCTAATAGTTGCTTTCATTTAAAGCATTCTTGCATTCAAACCTAACTTAATGCAGTTGGGAGGCATAATCTTAAAGTGAGTATGGATACCTAAGTTTTGGTTTAAGCTGTCTCATGCAAAAAGGGGATGATTTGGATGACTGAACTTTGTTTTATAATAAATTTGGGGTGCTTTTTAATCTAATCTTCCTGAAAAAAGCTCAGGGAAAAGTCTCACTTTAAAAGTAGCTGTTAGCACATTTGATATAATTCTATCTTCTGAACTGACAATCTGATTCTTGTCTTTCTAAACAGGTGTTCAAATTGAAGCTGATAGTGTGACTGTTTTATGTTTCATAGCATTTAAAGACTATCTATCACCTGAGGCACTGAGCACTAAGGCTTGCATGGAAGTTTGTCATGTCTGCATAGCATATGATCTATATCTACATGGTACCAAAATAATCAATAGAATACTAAAAAAAAGTCTTGATAATTATTCTAATTGAGGTTACTCAGTTCAGGTGACCATGTAGGCATAGTATGAAGCCTTTGGCCTGAAATAGTATGTCTGTCCATCCTTCTTTACTTTCCTCCTTCCCTTTCCTTCTTTGTAATTCTTAGAGATTTAGTGGATTGTGAGTCACTTAAGAGAGCATCTTGTGAGCAAGATGTAAATGAGACACACATGCGTACACACACATAAGTTGTATATACATATATGTTTAGTATAGTAGAATGAATCTGATTAGCTGAATTCTTTAAGATATGCTAGCATCTAGATAGAAACTTGCTTTTTGTGCAGAGATTAATTTTCCTACGAGATTTTCACATACTTACAGAATGGACATTCAAAAGATAAAAAATGTATTTGGGCACTAATATTTCACTTGCAGCTTATGCAAAGAGGAAAAAAAAACAAAGCCACAAACTTGTTTTTAATGTTAAATTACTCTCCTCTTTAAAGAAGATACCTGTCTTTGCACTTGTTTTGACTTTGTAAGACAAATTTGACAAATCTGGTTTGTTTACAGAAAATTATACTTCTAAACCACTGATTTATTATTGTCTTTAGATATTTGAGGTCAAGATAACCGTATTCTAGATTAAAATAATGAAACTTTATCTGGAAAACAACTTCTTCATGGAGGAAGGCAAATTCAGTAGTTCAAGGGGCACATTTGCCAATCTATAGAAAAAAAATTTGTCAACCACAACTAGTTCATTATGTTTAGATTTTAACTAATACTTACTACTAGTATCCAAGGTCTAGCCCTGTTAGTAGGAAAAAGATGCCATGCTAAATATTTAGCCATTTTAAGAATAAAAGTTTTATGAAATTTTTACTTGTTAAAATGTAAAAAAAAAATGTTTTTTGTCTTTTAAAAAAGATTAATCTAGGTGCTGGAAGATGCCCAATATTTATGCCAAATAAGCTGAATCGTGTATATGATAGAGAATTGGGAGTTAATATGACATGGAAATCATTAACAAAATCATTAATTGTGCATTTGTATATACTTGTTTTCATATTATTTGCTAAGACTATTAAGGATGTTACAACAAGAACCAATCTGATAAGCTCAATTCCTACTGAAAAGACAAAATTATGAAATTAAGACATATATATGTATATTATAAAAGTGTAACAAGTTTTCATTAACCAAAAGATTAATTTAGATAGAATCTCATAGAGTTTGGGGCAGTGCCTGCTTTGCCAGCATGTACACTAAAACTGGAATAACATTGAACACTACTAGCATGGCCCACATACAAGGCTGGCATGCAAATTCACATTCCATATTTTTTCATTTGCAGTATTAAAATCTGAAAACCTGAAAAAAATTCATTTTGGACAGTTGGATTAAATTGAGTTTGAAGTACTACTTCTTCACCCACACATGCATACACACTTAAGCCAACCAAAATCACAACTGCAGAAAGAGAATGATTACATTGTAGAACTTCTGAAACTTTAACCAGTTGATATAAGTAATTAAAAAGGGATGCTATGACAGCGTTTTATGTTTTGCAATTTTATTCTCTCCTCTATATTGCTATGTTTTCTCAATGATGTATTCTTTAAGTAGCAGATTTTTTAATTATCCCTGTTTTGTCTTTAAAGTTGCATTTAGTTGCTTCCCATTTGAATAAAGTATTTTTGTTTCATTGGGATGGGTTAAGTGTTTGTGTATGCTACACAAAACTATTCAAATGAATGGGGAGTGGTAAGGCAGGCAGCATAGGAATTTAACTTTCTGCAAGTCGAGAATTTTGATACTTGCACACAAACTTTGTATGACATTTAGGAAAACCAGAGCAGCACTGAAATGCCAACACACGCACATGAGCACATATACACACTTGCGCACACTAATGTAAGTACAGGAGTACTTCTAAAGCTAAATGTAGATGATTTTAAAATTATTCTGTATTTGTAAAAGTTCATAGTACCTACCTAAAGAGTTTGAGTATATCCTTGATTTTAATTAAAATGAAAAGAGAAGGGTCAGCTTAAACCCTTTATAATAATTCATGAAATCCTGGAATATAAAAAGCCTTCCCCTACAATACCACTTTTAATCATGGGCAATCTATTGCTAAGTAGTATAGTGTATGGCTCAATCTATTCTAACGAAGTAATGTTAAGAAAATTACAATAAAGGCCATCTGATAAAGTCCTTGTATCCTTTCCATGTAAGCTTTGTAAGAACAGATTTATACAGTTCTTCCTTCCACGTCACAACTTTCCCCATCTCAGTATCATTGGTTGGCATAAATTAAATGGGAATTTGGGGGGAGTTTTGCAGAAGCCACAAATGAGTGAAGGACAACAGATGGCACAAAAAAAGTTTAGAAACTCAGAAATGTATAAAATATATGTGTAGTATTATATAATAACATTTTTTCTTTTAATACCATGGTAATTCAGACCTTCTCTGGTATGAAGGGAAGGCCAAAAAATTTTATGCAGATTTTCCAAATTGCCAGGACACCACACCCCTAACTCTAGCAATGTGGAAGGGATAACTAGTTGGAAGCAACCTCAGAGGTCATTGAGTGCAACCCCTTCTTTTTACAGAAGAGGAATTTGAGGTCTGTAGAGAATTAACAATTTGCACGAGGTCACACAGAGGTAGTAAGTAGCAAAGCTAGGATTTCAACCTAGATCCTTGACTTCAAATCCATTGCTAAATTCACTAAACCTTGCAAAGCCCTAGAGAATATATATAAAAACTGCCTTAAATGTCATGTAAATGCCAACAAGCTGCACTTAAGAATCAGAAAATATAAGGACAGATTATTTTTTTAAAGCTAATCAAATTTTGAAAAATTATTCAAATATCCTAAATTCGATTTTAATCATATATGTGCAATTTCCTAGTATTCCATGCTGGGCTTAGCACTGTGTCTTTGCACTCAGACTCATTTTATATGGTAGGTCTGAGCAGTTTTCATGTAAACTGTGCCCAATATGTTGCTCCCTTATTATTTTGCCATTCCCAAACCTAACTCCAATCCTGGTTTCACAGAAACTTTCCCACAAAATACACCAGTGTGCTCTTAAATTTGCAAGCCAATGTATGTATGAACCATGTCATCAACCATCATTTGTTGTCGTTACTCCAAATGTGATATTCAATATATAATATTGAATAATAATTTTCCTTACACATTGTACCTTTGATCCTTTAAATAAATTTAAGGAATAAATCCCTTTTTCATGTTCTTGGGTGGTTGCTACCATTTAAGGCTACAATACAAAGGAAAAACCATTTGTAACTCTTGGTATTAGATAAAGCAAGAAGTAAAAAGCAAGTTTCAGGTGGAGTAAAAATTATTTGTAATAAAATTATTATTGCAGTTTTTAGCTGACTCATTTGGGAGGGGCCACACCTGGCCCACCCTGAAGTTATGTATAGTACTGAGGTCAGAATGATAGCTCTCCATAGGCAGTTCCGGAAGAAGCCTAGCATTCTGAAAGAACCCTCCGCCTCCCTTCAGGGAGCGTTCAATCTTTCCTCCCCCCAAAAGGGGAGGTTCTTCAAAAACTGCCTATGGAGAGTTCTCATTCTGACCTCAGTAGCATACATAACCTCAGGGTGGGCCAGGTGTGGCCCCTCCCAAATGAGTCAGCTAAAAACTGTGATATTAATCTTTACCACAAATAATTTTTACCACAACTAGAATGTGGCAATAGAAGAGTACACTTTGTACAAAGGAAATACATTAAGGGTTAAAGGATTTTTTTTAAGTTTTACTTTTTTAAAAATCACCTTTTTTAAGGAAGTGTGAGAAAATAACTTTTATATTTAATAACTATTGTATTAGGACCAAGGTTTTCTCCTTTTCTACTTCCTCATCCAGAAACAAACCAGTGTGGGAAATTTCTCTTAGAAATTTATCCAGGCCAAAATTTAATCAGACAGCAAAAGCAATTCTAAGTTTAGTGGGTGTATTCCTTCCTGCTCGTCATGTTTGCTCAGACAGGTCCTGGAAAAATGTTGATTCTTCCTGTTATCAAGACAAGTGATAAAGAAATTGATGTCTCTCCTACCAAGATTTGAGTGACCCAAGTCACTTACCACAAGATAGCCTATCTCCCATTTGATTAACCAATCAAAATTGAATAGATACCCCCATCAGAACACCTCCTTTTTGAAGGGCATATGAACTGTGACCCCACCACCATTAGGGGTCTTTGGTCTAAGAGAGATGTCCAAATGACCATCCTTTTATTAATAACATGATTAGATTACCCAGAAACTATGTCTCTCAATTTTTTAATCATTACAAAAGCAACAAGTATTTCTTAAGCCCATATTAGCCAAAGGGGGTATATACCCCCTTTCAAGACTGCTCATCTACCTTTGGAACACCTTTGGTGTCCATCTGTCACCCAACTCTCACCTGTGGCTCCAAGAATCTGTAGTATGTGCAGCAGCCACACCCCAGTAAAGCAGTCTCAGCAGACAGGCTAAACCAGGTTGAGGGAAACCGACAGGCCTCAAACCTTTCAATGGGTTAGGGGATGTCTATCCCAAGCATGTAAAGACTTCTGGCCAAATTGGCAAAGAAGAACAATTTGTTCCAAACACCAGGAAGGTGGCCGAAGCAGGTGGAGAGCTTTGGGCTTGGTCAGACATTGGAGGTGCCAAGGTTATCCACTGCATTCTGAGTCATCAGCAGTCATCTTGACTTTTCCTGCCGCTGGATTTCAATGACTGGAGGAGAGAGTGAGGCTGATGACTTTGTGCAGCTCTGCCTCACTTCAATCCAATTCATGAACAAGTCAAACATCACCCATGATGTCAATGATCCTCTTCAGAAATGAAGGATGAACAACAGTGAGAAAGACATTGTGCTAAGCCTAGGGATAGATACAAGTAAAAATATAGTTCCTGCCTTCAAGGAACATATATTATAATGGGGGCGAAGGGAGCTGAAATGGCAGGTAGGAGGGAAGCAAACTACATAGGGCTTAGTGTTAAAGTCCAGAAAAGTCAGAAGAATCGACAGAAAGGGAATAGAGTTTGCATAGCCCCCAAGCCCCTCCCCAAAATGGAGGGCCTAGGAGGAACTCAACAACAGGAAAAGACAAGGTGGAAGGATGTTCCAAGGTAAGAAAACCACAGGAGAAGATGAATGTTCTAGGGTGAGGCTATAGGTGAGGAGGCCCAAAGCACTGAGGGAGTTTCTAGCATGAGACCAGAGCTGAGGCATGGTGTGAAAATCAAGGAAGTTAGAGCTGGGAGGGGTCAATTATTTCCCTTTGTGACATTTAAAAAGGTTGAGAGACATAATTTAATGCTAGGGTTTTTTTGTTTTTTGTTTTTTGTTTTTTTTAAGTGAGGCAATTGGGGTTAAGTGACTTGCCCAGGGTCACACAGCTAGTAAGTGTTAAGTGTCTGAGGCTGGATTTGAACCCAGATACTCCTGACTCCAGGGCCGGTGCTCTATCCACTGCGCCACCTAGCTGCCCCAAGGGTTTTATTAATAAAGGAAATCAATGATGCTCTAGAATACCCAAGACCATCGTAGCAGGGAATTCATGCTTTTATGCCCTTGGAGAAGTGGGTATTCCAGAGGGTAGCGATCAACTCTGATTGGTTAACAATGAAAGAATGAATATTACAGTGAGGGGCTAGACCTACTCTAATGAACTTTGGTTAGGTTATTTACTTTTTGTGTGTGAGGCAATTGGGGTTAAGTGACTTGCCCAGGGTCACACAGCTAGTAAGTGTCAAGTGTCTGAGGTCAAATTTGAACTCAGGTCCTCATGACTCCAGGGCTGCTAAACCTGTGTAGAGCACAATGGTCTTCCCCACCTTAGATTAAATTCCTTGTAAGGGTGGGTGGGGTCCGACCACAATTGAGAATTCAACCTTCAGAGACTGAATTTAAAATTGAGAACTTAAGAAACAGGGGGGCTCCCAAACTCATGACAACAAAAAAAAACATCCAAATAATGCCATAGGACAATGCCTGGAGCAGCAAAACTCACAGAAGAATGTGCTGAAATCATCTTCTAACCAAGAACGGCTTGGAACGTCAGAAGGAGGGAGCTGCTATGCTGATATAGGAGTCGGGCCCAACCCCACAGTCACCCTGACACAGATCCAGTCCCAGGAAGGCCTCACCAGAGAAGGAGATCCCCAGAGCCTCTGAATCAGCTGAAGCACCAGTGTCATCTGGAACTAAGCTCACAGTCTGGTGAGTGGGCTGAGCCCTGGGCAGGGGAGAGACTACAGGGGTCTATGCTGGTGCTAAGGCAGAACTTGGATCTTACACCCCTACTGAGAACCAGGAGGTAGGCTCTAGTAGAAGTGGCCCAGGTGGGGAAGGGGCACAGGCTCGTCAGAGCTAACAACCACAACACACAGAGCTGGTTGATTGGCAAGTTGGTCTGGGGTCATCTAAGGACCAGGAAACAGGCCAGGTGAGGGAAGAACCTGATTCTACTTAAATCATACCACCTGGGACTTCTTAAGCTTGGTATACTGCAGCCTGGAAACAGTGCCCCCACTTTAAGGAGCTAAAAGTCTAGTAAAAGAAAGGCAAGATGAACTGACAGAGAAAGGTGAGGACCATAAAAAGTTCCTTCAGTAACAAGGAAGACCAAGGGGCACCCTCAGAGGAATATGTCAACATCAGCGCCCCTATATCTAAAGCTTCCAAGAAAAATGCGAATTGGTCTCAGGCCATGGAGGTGCTCAAAAAGGATTTTGAAGATACAATTAGAGAGGTAGAGGAAAAAATGGAAAGAGAAATGAGGGTGATGCAGGAAAGACATGAGAAAAAAGTCAACAGCTTGAAAAGTCAAATGGAAAAGGAGGTACAAAAGCTCTCTGATGAAAATAATTGCCTAAGAATTAGGATTGAACAAATGGAAGCTGGTGACTTTATGAGAAACCAAGACACAATAAAGCAAACCCAAATGAATAAAAAAATAGAGGGCAATGTGAAATATCTTCTGGGAAAAACTACCGACCTGGAAAATAGGTCCAGGAGAGATAATTTGAAAGAAACAGGGGGGAACTCTGGATCTTCCCAAATTGTCAGTTGTCGCTTCTCTTACCTTTAACCTCCTCCTTGACCCCACATCACTGCCCACTGAATCCTCCTTCTTAAGAAATACATTTAAGCAAAACAACCAGACAGTGACTCCATCTGAAACACATATGAGGCTCCTCATCCTATATCCATAGTCAGCTACCTTTCTACTGAGGGGAGGGAAGGGCATTTCTTTCATCAATTCTCTGGAACCAAGATGGGTCATTTGAGTTCTTCAAATGTTTGCATTTTTGTAATCATTATGTTTATTGTTCTACTTCATGCTGTTTCTCTCTCTACATTTCCCAATTCTCTGAATTCTTCATTTCTTACAGTACAATAATATTCATGACATTTACCTACCACAATTTGTTCATCTGTCATTTGAAAATTTATGGGGTGCCCTATCTCTGTCCCAAGTTTTAGGCACTTTAACTGGGGTTTCTAGTATATTGTTACTTTGGGGGGTTTTGGGGGGGGTTTTTTTTGTTTGTTTTTTTTGTTTTTGTGAGGCAATTGGGGTTAAGTGACTTGCCCAGGGTCACACAGCCAGTAAGTGTTAAGCGTCTGAGGCCAGATTTGAACTCAGGTACTCCTGACTCCAGAGCCGGTGCTCTATCCACTGTGCCATCTAGCTGTCCCTCTAGTATATTGTTACTTAGCAATTAGAGGCTATAGCACCAGTTTGGGGCATTAAGCATTTATTAAAGCATACTAAATGTTAGCAAAGAGGAAGCACATGGCTCAGAAAGTTCATAGGGGAGAGAGAGAAAAAGCATGTCTGCTCCTTCCAGTGTCCCAGGCTGAGAGAGAGAGAGAGAGAGAGGGAGGGAGAGAGAGAGAGAGAGAGAGAGAAAGAGAGAGAGAGAGAGAGAGAGAGAGAGAGAGAGAGAGGGAAAGAGAGAGAGAGAGAGAGAGAGAGAGAGAGAGAGAGAGAGAGAGAGAGAGAGAGAGAGAGAGAGAGAGAGAGAGAGAGAGAGAGGGCGAGAGAGGGAGAGAGAGCGCGCGCGAGAGCGCTCCCTGCTGGTCAGGAGCAGAGTCGGCTCTTCCACACTGCTCAAAGCTAATTGGCTAGCATCATTCAAATCTATTGGTTTACTGGACTTGAAGGTGGTCCTTGAGCAGTATGTGCTGAGGTCAGAGTACCGAGGGCAGACCCTCTGAGGGGAAGGCTTTCATGCAGGTGTAGCCTTAATCTCTAATTGTCTCTATTCAGAGTCCAAGGTCCAAGTACATTTCCTTTGAAATTCTCCTGACTCTGGGCTGGCCTTAAGGAAGATCAGGCAAGGCTCTCTGGGTCTCATAGAACCCCATTATTTTCTCACATTCAGAAATATTTTCTTTAATGTGTCAACACCCACTTTATTTCCAATTATCTTTTCTCGCATAGAAATCGCAGCTAAAAATATTTTGGTGTTTGTAGGAACTTGACCTGTGACTTTCTTGAAGCTAGATACCCACAAATGTGATCCCAGAAACCTGGTGTCACTATTCTCCTTTATCCCTTCCTATTTTTTTCCTAATATCCTTTGCCATTCTAGACTTTTCATTTCTCCAAATGAATTTTTATTACTTTGCATAATTCTATAAAGTAAGCCTTTGGCAATTTAATATAGCATTAACATCTCCAAATTTCCTTACACACACACACACACACACACACACACACACACACACACAGAGTGTACTACCCCAAAGCTATACACCTCTTTCACCATGTTCCCTGAATGCCTGCTTTTATCTTCTTGCTTTCCCTGTGCTATAAGAAATAATGAACTCAATGATTTAAAAAAAATTTTTTTAAAACATGGAAAGACACGCAAAATAAGCAGAACCAAGAGAATATTGTATATGGTAACAGCAATATTATTTTGAGAGCAATTTTGAGTGAATAAGTAATTAACTATAAAGAACATATGGGGGCAGCCAGGTGGCACATTGGATAAAGCACCTGCCCTGGATTCAGGAGGACCTGAGTTCAAATGTGACCTCAGACACTTGATACTTACTAGCTGTGACCCTGGGCAAGTCACTTAATCCTCATTTCCCTGCAAAAAAGAAAAAAAGAAAATGAAGAAAGATATTATCTGTATCTAGAGAAAGAACTGATAAATAGAAGTATGTAGAGAACAATTTTACATACACACCACACCTCTATTTGATTCTAATGGTAGCTATCTCTAGGGCAGGGTGGGGAGAGGAGAGAAGAAAAAAAAAAGAAGAAATTTATATGATAATTTTGTATATTTGAAAGGAATAGCAAGTTGTACATGGTAAATTTGTAGTTTCATTTACAATTATCTTTTTATTGTATGATGTTATGGAAATAAAATTTTTAAAATTGGTGGGGAGAGGGGGTAGCTAGGTAGCACAGTGGATAAAGCACCGGCCCTGGATTCAGGAGTATCTGAGTTCAAATCCGGCCTCAGACACTTACTAGCTGTGTGACCTTGGGCAAGTCACTTAACCCCCATTGCCCCGCCCAAAAAAAATATTTGGTGGGGAGAAGCATATAGAGAACTGAGAGAAAGGTAGTGGTAGTGGTAGTGAAGAAAGAAAGAAAGACTGAGGGAGGGAAGGAGGGAGGGAGGGAAGGAGGGAGGGAGGGAGGAAGGAAGGAAGGAAGGAAGGAAGGAAGGAAGGAAGGAAGGAAGGAAGGAAGGAAGGAAGGAAGGAAGGAAGGAAGGAAGGAAGGAAGGAAGGAAGGAAGGAAGGAAGGAAGGAAGGAAGGAAGGAAGGAAGGAAGGAAGACTAGCCAAGTATTACTTAAGTGCACAAAAAAGAACAAGAAGGAGTTTGGAAGACAGAGAAACAGGGTAGCTGCTGAAGATGTTTAAATGTTTAAGTCTCAAACTCTCACAGAGAATATAATGATAATTATATTACTGTAGTCTGTATTGTCTTTGTCATGAGGTGTAGATTTTTTTTGTATTTTTAGGATTTCTTTTGTCTGGAGGAAATAAATATCTGTCCTCCATTTGGGAAAAAAAAAATCTTTCCTTTCCCACTCTTCCCAATTTCTGCTCTCCCTGAGACCTGGCTCCCTCCTGATGACATAGCCTCCCTGGCCTCTTTTTCCAGTGTCTACACTTTCACTTATTCCCCCTGACTCAGTGGTTGAGGTGAATGGTGTTGGAATATTCCTTGCTTCCCAATGATACTTCCAGGCTCTCTATCACCGTCACCTTTCCTCCTTTGATATTTACTCAGTCCATACCTATTCCCCAATCATAATTCGGATAACTGGTGTCTACCAGCCTCCAGGACACCTCCTTTCCACAGTGAGTTCAGTGCCCTACTCACTGTCTTTCCCTTCTCTCCAATCCCTGCCCCATACAAAGGATTTCCAACTTACTTTCATTGATATTCCCTCAAACAAGCTAAACTCCGAGTTTCTCAATTTATTTCCCAGGACCTCCTCCTCCACCATTCCTCTTCTACACACAGAGGTGGTCATGCCCTTGATCCTGTCATCATCCACAAATGCACCACTTCCATATTCATCAACTTTGAAATTCCTTCATCTGGTACATGGTTGATCTGGAGCTATTTGTTGGTATTGGGAGAGACAGAGACAGAGAGAATGTATGCATGTATTTATGTAAATATGTATGTATTTATATACATATATATAAATTAAACGTATGCTTTCAAAACTTGCTTATCTGTACTTCTGAAATGTCTTCCGTGTATATTTAATGTTACAATTGGTCCTTCCGTTTATATTTTGTTTTATAGGTAAAGGTAAGCTGTTTTTGGCAAATGTGCCACTTCTGATTTTTATAATTTTGCTTTAGTCGGTGTTATCAGTATGTTGTTTTATTACTGCAATTTGGTTGTTATAATCTTATCAGTGCTTTAATTGCCTTATAATAGGAGAAACGGGAAATTGATGAGGTGAGTGATAATGTAAGATAGCCTCCTGTTTGGAAGTCATCCCACTTCAACTTCCTCCCTTCCCCAAGCCATTCTCCACATAGTTGCCAAAGTGATTTCCCCAAAGTGCAAGTCTGACCATCTCACTCCTATATTCAATAGATTCCAGTGGCACCCATTTGTCTGTAGGATCAAGCATAAGCCCCTCCCTCGAGCTCTAAAAGTCCTGACAACCTGGCCCCAAACTACCTTTCCAGGCTTAATATACATGGGGGGGGGGGGGGGCAGCTAGGTAGTGCAGTAGATAAAGCACTGGCCTTGGATCCAGGATGACCTGAGTTCAAATCCAGTCTCAGACACTTGACACTTACTAGCTGTGTGACCTTGGGCAAGTCACTTAACCCTCATTGCCCGACAAAAAATAAGGGAATATGGCCTTTTCACTGATCCTCACACATGAAGATCATTCTCTTATCTCTGCATGTTTGCCCTCAATGTCCCCTGTGCACTTCCACCTCACTATGAGTTATAGAATCCCGAGTTTATTTCAAAACTCTGCCAGAAAACATCTACATGAAGCCTTTCCTGCCTCCTCCTACCACATGCCCTGGCCCCAGCCCTACCAGTGCCCACTGCTCTCTGTCTCCCAACATTTTTGCCTTGAACTTACTTCATATATATGTGTGTGTATACATATACATGCATACACACATATTTATTAAATAAATTCATATATAAATTATACTCATAATTCTGTACACATAAATTCTATACACACATGTGTATGTATATATGTAAATGTCATCTCCCCAGTAGAATGTAAGCTCTTTGAGGGCAAGAACTGTTTTATTTTGTCTATCTCCAGTGCCTAGAACAGAGTAGGCTGGCTACATTTCTCCCTTGGGGTTCCAGGGCACTCCTGAGGTCTGGTGGATGTTTTTTGTTTGTTTGTTTGTTTTGGTGAGGCAATTGGGGTTAAGTGACTTACCCAGGGTCACACAGCTAGTAAGTGTCCTGACTCCAGGGCCAGTTCTCTATCCACTACACCACCTAGCTGCCCCTCTGGTGAGTGTTTTTGATTAATGCAATCGGCACAAGCTTTCCATTCCAATCAGTTTTCCCCATTTTCAACCACCAATGATTACATTTAACCAGTAATATCAATTAGCTTTTATGAAAGGATATTTACTCCTAAGTTATAGTAAGAATAGGAATACATTCCCCACCCAACCCCTAAGGGGCACACTTTCTAGTATACCACCTCAGTCCTAGGGCAAAGGGTGCATAGACTTAAATCATTGTAGTTGCCTTATCAAGTTCAGGTGTCTAGGGCAGATTTTGAACTCAGGACTTTTTAACTCCAAGCCCATTGCTCTGAGGTAGTTTGGTTATTGTCGTTTATCCTTAATTTTTTTTTGTGGAGCAATGAGGGTTAAGTGACTTGCCCAGGGTCACACAACTAGTAAGTGTCAAGTGTCTGAGGCAGGATTTGAACTCAGGTCTTCCTGAATCCAGGACTGATGCTTTATCCACTGCATCACCTAGCTACTCCCTGACCTTTTTTTTTTTTTTTTGCAGGACAATGAGGGTTAAGTGACTTGCCCTGGGTCACACAGCTAGTAAGTGTCAAGTGTCTGAGGCTGGATTTGAACTCAGGTCCTCCTGAATCCAGGGCTGGTGCTTTATCCACTTCGCCACCTAGCTGCCCCTATTTTTAAAGAAGACCAATAACATCACAGGGTGATTCGTGTATACATTGGATTTAAATGAGTCAGAGCTGCATGAATTCATCACCCTCACTCTCTTCTAGAGTCATGACAGTCTAGCATCAGGACAAAAGTCAGGATGACTGGTGATAGCCAGGATGTATGTCAGACCAAGCTATAAGCACTCCACAGCGCCTACTTCTGTTTCCTGTGGATGTTGGAAAAAATTGTTTTCATTCACCCATTCCATGGGGAGAAGTCTTCACATGCTTGGGGTAGACACCCCACCCCAACTTACTGATAACTTACTGATGGTTTTGAGGCCTGTTAGTTACCCTCAACCTTGTTTAGTTTGACTGTTAAGACCATTTTACTGGGGTGCGGTTACTTCACATGCTACAGCTTCTTGGAACGACAGGTAAAAGGTAAGTGCCAGGTAGACACCAAAGGTGAATGATCAACCCTGAAAAGGAAGGGCTCAGCAAGCCCTCACACCAGAGGTGCTAATGGACACCCCATACACCTCACTGCAGCTAGGTGGTGCAGTGGATAAGAGCACTGTCAGGAAGAACGGAGTTCAAATCCAGCCACAGATACTTACTAACCACATGACCCAGGGCAAGTCACTTAACCTCTGGCTCAGTTTCCTTATCTGTAAATTGGGGGCAATAATAGCCCCTACCTCCCAGAGTTGTTATGGGAATCAAATAATTTAATGTTTATAAAGCATTTAGCTAGTGCCTGGCACATAGTAGGTGCTTAATAAATATTTGTTTCTTTCCTTCCAATCCACTATGCACCTAGCTGCCTCATGAACATGTTAAGCTAACAATATTATCTGTGTATGTGCTGTTTTCTCCAATAGAACACAGGCATGTGGAGGGCAGGGCCTTTTTATTTTTGTCTCTGTTTCACCAGCGCCTAGCACAGGACTCAGGCGCTGCTTGTTGAGTTGATGAAGTGAAATGTATCCAGAGGAGAGTGACCAGGATCATGGGAGGACCAGAAAGCATGAGGTGTTAATTCAATGACAGAACTGGGGATATTTAACAGGTAGAAGAAAAGACTTAGAGGAAGTCATGGTAGCTATCTACAAGTAATTTGAAGGACCACAATGATGGAAATAGGTTAGATTTCTTTTTGTTTCTTGGACCCAGATTGAAGAAGCAAGAGCAAAGGGCAGAAATTATAGAGCGACCCATTTGAGCTCAAAATAAAGAAAAACTACCTAGAATTAGAAGGGTCAAAAGTAGAATCGTTTGGGGGCAGCTAGGTGGCACAGTGGATAAAGCACCGGCCCTGGATTCAGGAGTACCTGAGTTCAAATCCGGCCTCAGACACTTGACACTTACTAGCTGTGTGACCCTGGGCAAGTCACTTAACCCCCATTGCCCCACACACACACAAAAAAAGTAGAATCGTTTGACTCCAGTGGTAGTAAGCTTTGGAGGTCTTCAAAAGGATGATCACTGGTCCGGGATCTAGTAGAGGAGGGTTTAGATTCAGTTCTTAGGCTAGACTAGGTTTTTTTTAAACCCAGAGATTTTCTTAAAATCCACATTTCTGACTCTGTGATTTCAGCCTCAGGGAATGGCTAGCAAGAATTCCAGCTCTGTTACTTCTGTGTATCCTTGGGCAAGCAACAACCTCTTTGGGCCCCAGTTTCTTCTTTTGTAAAATAAAGGAGGGGGTGCAGCTAGGTGTCACAGTGGATAAAGCACCGGCCCTGGAGTCAGGAGGACCTGAGTTCAAATCTGGCCTCAGACACTTGACACTTACTAGCTGTGTGACCCTGGGCAAGTCACTTAACCCCCAATTGCCTCACTAAAAAAAAAAAAATGAAGGAGGAAAAGTAGGTCCTGTTCAGTTTAGAGTCCTATGATCCAATGGGCCATGGCCCAGCGGCTGGGCAGCTTTACTTGAAGCTGGTGTTTGAGGCTGTTTCCAGTCATTTTGGGCCACAGACAGATGAAATCTGTGGACAGCTTTTAAGTCAATTTATATTGCTCCTTGAATTTCCTGGAACTGGCACAGTGGTAAGAAAACCCTACTGGCCAGGTGAAAGCCCTAGGGAGGGAATACATCCATGGAAACTCTCAAAGCCAGTGGAATATTAAGTGAAGTCTTATGATAGAAACCCAAACTCTATGCTCCACCCTTTGATCTAATTTTTGTTTGTTTGTTTTTGTTGTTGTTGTTGTTTTCCGGGTAATGAGGGTTAAGTGACTTGCCCAGGGTCACACAGCTAGTAAGTATCAAGTGTCTGAGACCAGATTTGAATTCAGGTCCTCCTGAAGACAGGGCTGGTGCTTTATCCACTGTTCCACTTAGCTGCCCTATGATCCACCATTTGAAACAAGGATTGCTTCACATTCCCATTTAGAAAGGAAAAGACTGGGGACAGCTAGGTGGCACATAGGATGGGCATAGGAACTAGAGGCTCAGCCTGGTTCTGGGACTGGCCACCAGACACAGCCCCTGGGGCTAGAGTTGTCGGATCATGTTGGGAACATAGGGATAAAAAAAGTCCTAAGTCATATGGGCATCTCAGGCCTTCTAGAAGTCTTAATAATGATTGCCCTCATTTAGAAATGGCTCCCTCGATGTCCTTTAAAACAGATTTAGAGACTAGGGTTTGACAATTAATGAGCAAACATTTATTCAGCACGTACTGGGGACAGCCAGGTGGATAGACTACCATCCTTAGAGTCAAGAGTTTTTCTGTTGTTCAGGCATTTCAATTGTGTTTGACAATTTGTGACCCCATTTAGGATCTTCTTGGTAAAAATACTAGCATGGTTCGCCATTTCTTTTTCCAGCTCCTTTTACAGGTGAGGAAACTGAGGCAAACAGGATTAAGTGACTTGCCCAGAGTCACATAGTTGGTAAGTGTCTGAGGCCAGATTTGAACTTGGGAAGATGAGTCTTCCTGCCTTCAGTCCATTGATCTACCTGAGTTCAACAGTTGGAAAAAACAGTTGGAACAGTTTAAAAAAAAAAATCTGTGACACACCCTCCCACAAGTGCCTAAATAGTTCGGGGGGGGGGGGGAGGAGGAAATAGTGTCAAACTTAGAAATAACATGTGGCAAACAGAAACCTCATCCCTCCTGGCTGCTGGAAGTTCTTTTCTCTCTTTCATGGAATGCTTAAGTATGATGAATATCATCCAGTCTGTTCTTGGCTCCTGATGCACTCTGCTACTATCATAGGAATGGTACTGGGACACTGATGAAAAGATGAGAAGTCCCAAATCTTACAGACTCTTCTAAGCTTGCAAGGTCCTCCTCTGGTCAAGGAGGTAGAAGGAGAGAAACCTGGCCAAGGCCTCTCTTCCGTCAACTCCCATTAAGAGGCTCCTCTTCCTAGGTTTTATTGGAAGGCCATGCTTGCTCAGGAATTCCCTGATTCTAGATAACTCAATGCTTTTATATAGGATCCAGAGGACAATTTTAGCCATTCTCTAATCAATGAACATCTACTTTATATCCATTTCTTGGCTACCACAAAAATATCTGCTGTGCATATTTTGGTGTATATGGAACTTTCTTTTTATCAATGACCTCTCTTCTTTTTATTATACCTCTCTGAGGTATAATCATAGTAGAGGAATTTGGGGGTCAAAGGTTATAGAAATTTTAGTCATTCTATTTGCATAATTATAAATTGTTTTCCAAAATGGTTGAATTGATTCCAATTCTACCAACAATGCACCAGTAGGCCTATCTTCCCACATCCCCTCCAGCACTGACTATTCCCATCTTTTGTTATCTTTGCCAATTTACTGGGTATGAAGTGAAACTTCAGGATTGTTTTGATTTGCATTTCTCTTATTAGAGATTTGGACCATCCTTTAATATGGTTGTTAATAATTTGAAATTATTTTAAGAATTGTTTGTTCAGGGGGCAGCTAGGTGGCACAGTGGATAAAGCACTGGCCCTGGAGTCAGGAGGACTTGAGTTCAAATCCAGCCTCAGACACTTGACACTTACTAGTTGTGTGACCCTGGGCAAGTCACTTAACCCCCATTGCCCCGCAAAAAAAAAAAAAAAAGAATTGTTTGTTCATATCCCTTTGACCAGTTTTGTTTTGAAGAATAGCTTTTCATCTTATTTATATATCTGTTCATTATCTATATAACTTATATACCAAACCCTTATCTGAAAAAGTTAATACAGTTTTTCTCACTCAACTACTTCCCTTCTCGTTCTAGATGCATTAATTTTGCTTATGCAAAGCTTTTTAATTTCATGTAATCAAAATTATTCTATCTGGTTTTTAATCATCTTTAGTTAGGAATAGATCTCCTCCCCATAGCTATGAAAGATATATGATCTGCTTCAGTACTCATTTTATGGCATAATCTTTAATATTCAAGTCACATCTCCATTTTGAATTTAATGTGGTCAATAGTGTAATCTGGAGGGGTGGGGGGTTAAAGAAAGCAACTGAATTTGAAAGCTGGGACCAACTGGTAGGGAAAAAATTTGGTGGTTCCAAAGATGACCAGCAACTCTACCTTTACGTAAGACTGGCTCTGACCTGAGGACTCCTAAGGGGTCACATTATTTTTTATACTGTTTATTCTTAAGCAAGAAACACCATATTTTGTCTACCCCAAGATCCATTCATTATTTTTTGTCTCGACTTCTCCTGTATCTCCCTAGAAATCCACTGGGTGGCAGCATGGAGACTGTTTTGTGACTGGTCTGGGGGAAAACTACAATTTGGCCGCCAGACCCAGGGCTGGGAGGCACCTTAGATCACAGCAGGACTGGTGATTCGGTCGGCATGAGAGGCGCCCTTAAAGCCGTGTTTTAAGACAAATTAAAGAGCTGTGGAGGAGGGTTCCTGGTCCTGGGGAAATGGAAAGGGCTAAAGTTAGGGGATCAGAGAACTTGGATTCAAAACCCCGTTTCTGATGTCTGAGAGCTGGAACAGTAAAATTAAATCACTTTGAAAGACTTGAGAACTCTGATCTAGGCAATGATCAGTCATGATTCCAGAAGACAAAGGATGAAACATGTTGCCCACCTCCTGACAGAGAGATGATGGACTAATTTGTAGAATGAGACACATTCTTGAACATGTCCAATATAGGATTTTGTTTTGCTCAATTTGTTGAAAGACTTTTGTTTCTTTTGGGGGGGGAGGAAAAGGAGAGTGAGAAAAAACAAATACTTGATGATTAAAAATTGTCTTAAATGAGGTGGCTGGCGGCCCCTGAGGTTCCTTCTAGCTCTGGCTCTTTGATCCCATGAACATTGGCCCTTGTGGGCAGAGACCCCAGGACACTGCCAGGAGGAAGGGGAAGAGGGCAGGCAGAGAGTGAGAGAGGCTCATAATGCATGAGGGAGCTGGGGAGAGGAAGTCTTTCTACCACCTGGTAGTTTCCTATTTGGACCAATTATTCGTGTTAAATAAGGGCTAAGCTCGACTGTTTCCATGTGCTCCGGGAATACCATTACTATGAATGTCCTATAAATGTCGGTGCCCCGGTTCAAAGCCCAGCTTACCCCTCACTAGTTATGGTTCTGTTTTAGACACTGTCTAGTCCAACGCCCTCATTTTACAGATGAGGAAACTGAGACCCAGGGATGGAAAGAAACTTACCTAACGTCCTGCAGCTGCTTTGTGACAGAGCTTCCACCCATTCCAGGTTTCCTGGCTCCTTGATGAAGAGTAGAAAGATTCTTTGCTGGAATGTTAACCTAGATCATTACATCAAAGAGTTGAACTTTTACCATGAAAATGGAACCATCATCAACAACCACTTACTGAATATGCTTATGGGCAATGTACCCTGACAGAGAGAAGTGAGGGTAGGGGGCGTTCCAGGAACCTAAGCCACTGAGACTTCCAGAAAGGCAAAGGATCCCACTGCAAATTTACTGCAGAAGCACTGAAGTCCAGGGATGGAACCTGTGGGCCCCAGAGAGGAAAATATCCTCCTCGTGCCAAGTTCCTCTGACAGATGTAAGAGAAGCAATCCCATGGATACAAGTATCCCATTTGGGGATGAGACAAGGGGTTCAGTTCCTTGTTAAAGGGCAACTCTGTGTGCCTCACCCCAACCTACCCCACAACAGAATAGTCAGAAGATTGGCCTTTGAGCCAAGAAGTGTGGCCCACTCAGCAGTCCTGGTTCTTTGTGTGTCTGTCTGTCTGTCTGTCTGTCTGTCTGTCTGTCTGTCTGTCTGTCTGTCTTTCTGTCCGTCTATCCCTCCCTGTCTCTCTGTGTTTCTATGTGTGTCTGTCTGTCCCTCTCTGTTTCTCTGTCTCTCTGTGTCTCTCTGTGTGTATTTTTGTCCCTCTTTGTCTCTGTCTCTGTCTGTCTGTCTCTCTCTGTGTCTCTCTCTCTCTCTCTCTCTCTCTCTCTCTCTCTCTCTCTCTCTCTCTCTCTCTCTCTTTCTCTCTTGTCTTAATTTAATAATGAAGTACCAATTAAAGGTAATGAAGAAGGGTTTGCCCTCCATCGTAACTGAGAGTCTAAGAGGAGGTGAAGCTAGGGGGTACATTGGTTAGAGCACACAGGCCTGGAGTCAGGAAGACCCAAGTTCAAATCCAGCCTTAGACATTTACTAGCTGGGTGACCACCCTATTTGCCTCAGTTTCCTAATCTATAAAATGGGCTGGAGAAGGAAATGGCAAAATGCTACAGTAACTTTGCCAAGAAAACCCAAAATGGGGTAGAGTTAGATGAGACTGAAACAAATAAACAACAAAGAACCGTAAGTGTTACTCCAGCCCTCAATGGAAATTCACCAAGTAGAGTTTGTGGCAGATGACCACAATCACTCTGATGGGGTGGACACAGACTCCTGATCAAAGGCACCTCACTGGACATCACAGTCTCATACTGCCTTCAAGTTTCCACCATTGCTTCTTTCAAATAATGTACATTTCAGAGGAAAGCTTCATTTTATACTAATTTTGTCACCTTTTAATTTTTTTTAGGGGCAATGAGGGTTAAGTGACTTGCCCAGGGTCATACAGCTAGTAAGTATCAAGTGTCTGAGGCTGGATTTGAACTCAGGTCCTCCTGAATCCAGGGCCGGTGCTTTATCCACTGTGCCACCCAGCTGCCCCAATTTGGTCACTTTTAACCTTTAAATCCACTTTTATACTTCTCTAGAATATGAACTGTGTCCCCATTCTGCAAAGATAGCCCCACATCTTGGGACGTAGTATAATTATAACAATATAACTATAGAATGCAATCCAGTATTTCTGCCACTTGGTTGGGGATCCAGTGAGGCCTGGGCTCTCTGCCTCTGCTGCCTTCTCTTCTCACCCCTCACCCTCAGACTAAGTCTACTCTCTGAAGCTCCAACTCCTGGAGCTGCTGATATCTCAGATACCCACCCATCCTGCTGGAGCCCTGGGCTCTGGTCTACATTCCCAGCTGTACAGGGAGCTCCTGAAGTAAACTTCAGGGACTTAGCCCCTTTCTTACTCATTCCTCCCCTGACTCAGCAGTCAGTGTCTGTCTGTTGGTCTCTCAATAGGTCTCTCGGTAGAGGAAATAAATAGCTTTCCTATACCTGTTCTATGTTATCACCAAATACTCTTCTGATACCTTCATGAGGAGATTCTAGATATGAGCCAAACTTTAAGGTAATTTTCCATGGAGCTCTAGAGGGGGGATATATAGAGATGGAAAGTGTGAGAAATAGAGCCTGATCCCTCTCTTTAGAGGCCAGGCTCCCTCAGGACTGAGCCTGGTACTTGCTTGAGTCCAGAGCCCCTTACCTTAGTAAGAGGGGTCCTCCCAGCTCCTTAGGGCCCGTGAGATCTGTTGTTGCATTGAGTTGAAGCAAGGCACAGGGAAGGGGTCAATGGGCCCCATACACTGTCGTCAGCCAATCTACAGTTAGACTTTGGTTAAAATGAGAAACCTGTGCTCTGTAAATCCTCCCATTCCTATTGTAAAAAAAATACATTATTAACAAATTTAATCTGAAAAAAATATAACTATAACCATATGAAAAATTATAGCTAGCTGAAAAATTATATCTGGATCACCATTTAATGTAAAAAATATTTAACTAACTGGTGGGCCTAATCTGTGGACTTTTGATTGGCTGGCTATCTGACTGCTATTAATTGCCTAAGCCAGTCTGTTAGAGCCATTTAAAAATTCCCACAACTGCTTCTCCCAAATTGATAAGCAAGCAGCCTCTTTCTTTTAACAGCAAAGGATTTATTTATGTAAATAAACTTAGGGATAAAGGCAACAAAAGTAAAATACGACCTCTCAGCATCTCTGTAGCGTCCTCCTCCAACATCTAACTGCAATCGCCCTCTCTTTCCATACCTTTTCTCTGGTGTCCTTCCCTGAGTCTCCTTAGCATCCTCCTCTGTACCAACCGACCTTCTTCTAGCGTTCCCCCCCCCCCCAACCACCACCCCCAACCGTCTAACTTCCCCTGTATATAAAAGGCCTCTCTCCTTGGAAACCCACACACATCAAACTAATTGGTTAGCTTCCCTAGGGCCGTGGCCAGGGTCTCAAGGGGGCTGTGCCCCCCTGTGCACTTGGGGCCTCTGCAGGGCCTCCAGGGGCTAGAAGAGGCAAGTCTGGGATCTCTGGGACAGATCCCCTCAGGGCAGAGAGAGCTGGGGCTTTTCCCAGCCATCCAGTCTAGCTGGCACCCGCTAAGGCTCCAAGGCCCATGGGGCTTCTCAGATCAGAGAGGGAGGGGCGCCAGCCCATCTCATACAGAGGAAAAAACTGAGAGCCCAGGCTAATTTTTTTTTTTTTGCCACCCACACTATGACCCTGGAATGTGTGTGTGTGTGTGTGTGTGTGTGTGTGTGTGTGTGTGTGTGTGTGTGTGTTATTTTCTCCTTAGATACATTGAAAAGTTCCTTTTATTAAGTCTCATCCTTGTCTCAACTGAAATTAAGAAGAGTGGGGTCTCCTGGGAGAGGCAGGATGGGTTAGTAGGAAGATCACTAGAGCTGGACTCCAGAGCCCTGGGCACATGCTAACAGTAGTTGTGTGACCATGAGTGAGTCACTTCACCTCAATCATTTAGGTAGCTGGGGGTGTGGAGATGTACAGTGGATGGAGTGCTGGGCCTGGAGTCAGGAAGACCTGAATTCAAATTTGACTTCAAACACTTAATAACTCTGTTACCCTGGGCAAAGTCACTTTACCCCTGTCTACCTCAGTGTCTTTGACTGTCAGATGGGTATAATAATACCACCTACCTCCCAAGTTTGTTGTGAAGATCAAATGAGACAGGAGACACTTATCTCCTTGGTGTCTCTCTGTGGTCATCACAGGATTTCAATAAAACTTGGGAAACTGAAAAAAAAAAAGATCCAATGAGACAATATGTGTAAAATGCTTCACTGGTGCTCAATAAATGTTTGTTTCCTGCCTTCTCATCTGCAAAATGGGTATTTAATAATACTTTTCCTATACCCTTTATAGGTTTGTTATGAGGAAAGTGCTTTGTAAGGATTACAGAAAGCCTAGCTGTTAATTAAAGTGGATTGTACTCAGCCAGGCCAAGAAAGAGTAGATCAGAGTATTGGGATCATCCTGATATAGTGGTACCAACAACTGGCTCAGATTCCCACATGAATCTGAGCCCCTGGGGCTTCTGGAAGACTTACAGATTCAGGATGGGAATGGCGAGGGGTGATATTCTCACACACAGGAGACAACAGAAATGGAAGAAATAGTCCTTTCCCTCCAAGAGATGACATTCTACTGTTGATGACCTAAAGGAAGTCTTCCAGCATGGGCAGATTCCTCTCTGGCACTTAGATATTTCAACCCATTTGGCCTCTCATTCATATGAGCATTCCCTCCATTGGTGCCAATTACAACCCTTCAATGTCTTCTCATCTGGTGTGATTCTTGTTCATGTGGCCCCATAGATTCTAGCCCAGGGGATGTTCTCACACCAGAAGCCTTCCTTTAGGCCTTGGTTTGTTCTGTGGGCTATATTCTTCCTGTTGCATTCTGTATGACTCAGGCTGCCCATCCATTACCACTGGCTTTCCCCAAATGAATGGCCCATCATTCTTTCCCAATCATACATTTTTTTGAATGATACCCTTTGTACTGACTACTTTGGTTACATAGGTCATCACTGGAAGCATGCCGCAGCCTGCGTGTGACTGGCTCTCCACCGACTTTGGGGCAATCTCCAAATTTTTTTCTTTGAAAGTTGTGGTACTCTGAGGGACCACCATACAGTATCACTAAGGGAACCTTTGTGCTAAAATGATGGGCTTTTGTGCCAGAGAATAGGCTGGGATTATTCAAAGAATGACCCAGTTCCCCAAAAGCAACTCAGCCCATGCTTTTCCTCCTAGTCGATCCTAGATCCACCTCCTCATCCATCACAAAGCCTACTTCAGATCCATGTAATGATATATTACTCAACTGCATGTCATAGTCTGGACAAGGGGACATTTTGTTCCAAACATTTAGTTTTTCCTAAATGGATACTTAAGCAAAACTCTTCTGAGAAATCATGGCTCTCAGTGAGAAGGGCCTGTGATTCTCCGGGTTACCTGGCTAGTTAACAGCACATTACCACCTGCCTGCAGAAGCACCCAGAAGAGCTCTCCATTGAGACTGTGTAAGATATTCTCCAGGACAGTGACACTTTCAGCCAATGGACATCTCCCTTCTTGTTATCAGGGTTGTTTTTTGTCCTTTGTTTTCACTAACTTTTTTTTTTTTGTGGGGCAACAAGGGTTAAGTGACTTGCCCAGGGTTACACAGCTAGTGTCAAGTGTCTGAGGTCAGATTTGAAGTCAGGTCCTTCTGAATCCAGGGCTTTGAACTCAGGTCCTCCTGAATCCAGGGCTGGTGCTTTATCCATTTCACCACCTACCTGTTCCCTATCCTTTTTTTTCAAATATGAGGATCTAAGGTAAATAGGAGTATAGGTCTGAACTACTAGATATAATAAGGTCAATCCTGTCCCCCTACACCTCTATTCAGCTGTGATCTAAATGTGTTTTGGTTAAACTTTCAGAAATTCCCCCCAAAAAAAAATCCTCATCCAGGACAAGCTTCCTAACTCACTTAACTCTTACTTAATCCTTTTAAAATAATGTATAGGGGCAGCTAGGTGGCACAGTGGATAGAGCACCGGCCCTGGTGTCAGGAGTACCTGAGTTCAAATCCGGCCTCAGACACTTAACACTTACTAGCTGTGTGACCCTGGGCAAGTCACTTAACCCCAACTGCCTCACAAAAAAAATAAAAATAAAATAAAATAATGTATAAAGAGGTGGCAAAGTAGATAGAGTATTGGCCCTGAAGTCAAAAGGTCCTGAGTTCAAATCTTATTCCAGATAATTACTAGCTGTGTCACAACCCCAATTGCCTTAAACATCCAGGGCCATCTCCAGTTGTCCTGATAACATATCTTGCCACTGGACCCAGATGGCTATGGAAGAAAAAGTGAGGCTGGTGACTTTTCACAGCCCTGCATCACTTAAATCCAGGCCACTGCAAGTCAGGACATTATCATGGTCCTCTTCGAGAACAAAGGACAAAGAACAACAAGTGTATAAAGAGAGCACAATGGTTGTTCTTTGGGGTTTGGAGTAATTCATCATGCAATATTTCATCTGGTCACCAGATGGCACTCAAAACAAGGTGCAAATTACTTGTCCAGCCATTGATTTTATTTTATTTTTTAATATTCTCTATTGCAGAGGAAATTAATAGGACTGCAGCACAGACCTTTTCTGGTAGAGGATCCAGGAATATGCTCCTCACTGATCTCTTCTTGGTTTGGGCTCCTGGGAAAGGCAAAAGGCAGAGACAAGGGAGGTAAAATTCCCCCAAATCACAGAAATCCACAAGTGACCATCTCCCTTTTTAAAAAATTACTCTTTTTTGCCTTTGGCAACTTGTTTAAATAAATCATGTTGGAAATTAACGCAATTATATGAAATGTCTTCTATTCATCATCATCCTTCCTTCTTAATTGGATGCTGACTTTTTTTTTAAGCTGGTAATCTGACTGCACAGACAGCCGATTCTAATGTAACTGCTAGAAATCCCACAGCCCAGGTAAATGTTGGCCTAGCCAATCAGTGCCTTCTACCCCTCCCTTTAAAGAAAGTATCCATGATATAGAGGCCTTAGGCCCCTTTCTCAATCCCAAATCATATTTTCCACTATTTTTATCTAACTTTCTCTATACTCACTTTCACATTGAAGTCACCAAAGATAAAAATTTACATTTACTAGTCCGGGAAACTCTTAGGAATGTCTTCGTAAAAATTCTCTACCTTTTCATCCTTTGTAGCAGATATTGGTAAATAAATTGCACCTTTTGCTTATATTCATCATGGCTACTACAATACAAGGTAACAATATGTCCCATAAAATACCGTTTCATTTTACCTTTGGGCATATGCTCTGCCAAGCTAGTCTAGTGACTCAGATTTGGAATCTGAATATAATCAAACACTTGTGGACTATAAAATTTAATTAAAATATCTTGACTTACAAGATTTACTTACTAATTGGAAATTCTAATGAACCATCCATGCCTTTGCAAAGTGGGAGGGAGAGAGCAGCAAGAAAGTGGGGAGGCCCTCTCCTCAACCCCTTCTGTCACCAAGCTGGATTATAAAAACAACCTGCAGGGGCAGCTAGGTGGCGAAGTAGATAGAGCACTGGCCCCGGAGTCAGGAGGACCTGAATTCAAATCCAGCCTCAGACACTTCACACTTACTAGCTGTGTAATCCTGGGCAAGAATTTCACGCTTGCTATAGTTCCATTCTTCCTCCCCATACAGGTCCCTTGAGAATGCTTGCATTGGTCTTGGCTGACATCTCTATTCCACATTATAAGTCACATCATATAAGTCACTTGAATCAGGGTTTTAGATAAGTGTCATTGTAGCCTATGGGTCTTGGCTTTGGATTGACCATTCCAGGTTTCTTTTGCTGCCTACATACACAAATGTACACATATCATGAGGGAAGCACAAAGAGTTAGCCCTGGAATGGGTGTTGCATCTGCAGTCTGCTCTGCTGCACCTGGTCTAGTCTCTTACCCACCCACCCTTTTCACTCTGGCTGATGGCATAAATAGAATTGGTTTCCATTGACTGAGCATCCAAGCTGCTTTCTTCTCTACCCACCCCAGACTTCCTAGTTCTGGCCACCAGCTTTAGTCCCTGCTTGTGTCCAGTGTCACACTGGAGAATTCTTATGATTGACCAAGAAGATCAAATCACACCTCTTGGCCTGTGTATAAAACAGCAAATCAGTTCAGTCACAAGCCCTAAGGGAATCTTTTTGGGAGTAGATAAGACTTTCTCCCTTTTTCTCCTCTTCCTCTCTTCTAGGAAGCCATGTGTGTTCAGGTAATCCTGTAGCTCCTGAGTCCCACCAGTGTAATCCCCGTTTGCAATCAGAAATCCTCCTTAATTTTTTTTTTTGGTGAGGCAACTGGGGGTTAAGTGACTTTCCCAGGGTCACACAGCTAGTAAGTGTTAAGTGTCTGAGGTCCGATTTGAACTCAGGTCCTCCTGAATCCAGGGCCAGTGCTCTATCCACTGCACCACCTAGCTGCCCCCCTCCTTAACTTTTAGAAAAGGGATTTCCTGAGTAGGTGTAGCAAGAACATAGTACAAAACCTGAACACTCTGCTGCTGGTGGCATCCTTCCTAAACTGCTATACTACCCCTCTCCCCGCACACACACTTTCTACCCTGCCAAAGAAGAGGAAGATGCCAGCTATGCTGGCGCCTCATCAGGCTTAGCTACTACTTTTCTGCTGCCTCCCTACAACTGCCCAAGATTTAAAAAAAAAAAAAACACTGTCAAGAAATGTCCATCTCAGGGTTGCAGCCAATTCACCTCCTGATTCCTGTGATTACTATTACTGTCTCTGGTGGACTCTGTTACCAAGTGGTTGCCAATAGAACTTCTACTGGGACCTCTGGCTCTCCGGAACTCACAAGGTTCAGGGGACAAGCCTATCTCGGAATTTTTTTTAGTTAATATAAGGAAAAAACAAACACAGTTCAGACACATGGTGAGAGAACCAAATTGACTTCATTTTGTATCATCACTGAAATTGTGTACAGCTGTTGGAGCTTTTTAGTTTTTCTGTAAATCATGTAATTTTGGGAAAGTCATTCATTATTGTGCTACTTTTTTAGAATGCAAGTAGATGCAACCAATCAGACTGAATGCTGGAACAAATACAAATAGTAAAGCAAAATAAATCATCATATTAATGATGCCCATATATGTATGTCTCATTCTACATATTTAATTCTTCTCTTCTTTGTCAAGAGGTGCCTAGTATTTATCATTATTGATCCTCTGAAATTATGGTTGGCCATTGTGTTGGTCAGAGTTATTAAGTCTTTCAAAGTTGTTCATTTTTACAATATTGTTATAGTATAATTTGTTCTCCTGGTCCTGCTTGTTTTACTCTATATCAGTTCATACATGTCTCTCTTATCCCTTAATTTTTTGGTATGTTGTCTCATTGCCATTTTCTTTGTTGAAATTCTATGCTGCTTCTTTGAATTGTTCTTTTACCCACTTAGGACTACTTTGTCTCCAATTAATTTTTGTTATATCATTGTCAGTAAAGGATGTGTTTAGCATTTCTTCATTTTCTTTGTTTTTATACCTCAATACATAGTCAGTTTTGCTAAAGATGCCATGCACAGTTGAGCAATATGTAAACATGTTTCTCTTCCCATTCAGTAATTGCCAGAGATCTATTATCTCTATTTTTCTAACGTTTTATTCAGATTCTAAAATTCTTCATGGCTTATATTTTTTTTAGATTTGTACACTTCTGAAAGTTTGAGGTCTTCGACTATTATTATTTTATTATCTATTTCTCCCTTTAGTTTGATGAACTTTTCCTTTAAGTAACAGTGTAAGTATGTATATTAATAGTATTGATGCATATGGAATCTTTAAGACTAATGTGGTTTCCCTTCTATAAGGGGCTAAAATTCTAGCTATGATGTCTAAAATCTAATGAATGGTCTCCTTAAATTAGAAAAAGTATAGCACCAATCTTTGGTCATTAAGTATTAATTAAAGTATATTAGGGGAAAGTAAAGAGAAACACGTGGATTAAGTATGAAATTTGCTTGCTCTCCTTATCCTGCCTGTCTCTTGCTCCTCTGCCAGTCTCCCACTGAAAGGCCTCTTCTTCCAGGGCTTCTCCCAGAAGCCACCTGAGAAACCAGAAACAGGGCCGTCCACACACACAGCTCCAAGCTAATTGGCTGGTAGCTCTGATTGACAGGTCCCACAGGTGGTTCTATAGATATAACTTCCATACACCAGGCAACTTCCAGACACCAGATAACTTCTGGACACTAAAGTCACGTGGTTTCTCCTCATGGTCAGAGTTCACAATCTCCCTCCCAGCAGGGGGTGTCATTCCAATTCTCACAATTCTTAACTCTTTTTATTTAGACTATGTCTCTTCTTACTGTTGTCTTATCGGAAATAATTATTGGTGTTCCTCTCTTTAGGCTTGTAAACAAGATTATGGATTCTGCATTCTAATTTAATCTCTTCCATTTTATGAGTGAATTCACCCCATTTGCATTCAGTTATGGTTACTTATTCATTTTCATCCATCTTGTACTTTTTCCTCACTTTACCTTCCACTTTACAAAAAAGAAGATAGTTTAAGAGAAGGAATATACTTAACACTAGTGATCTATAATTGAAGCCATCTGTTTTCTTTCAATTTCCTCCTCATTCACATTCCACCCTTCAATGTTGGAGTTTCTTTGCTTATGACTTCTGGCTCACCTATTCTGCCCTTCCTCTTAAACCCCCTTTCCCTTTTCCCTCCTATTTCCTTATTGAGATTAATGCATTTCTACAATACTCTCTTTGAATAAATGGGTATGTGTATATATATTAGTATGTTCAACCTTCCTTTATTTGGTTCAGGTGAATGTAAAGTTCCTGAGATATCTGCTTCCCCTATGCTTTCCTCCATGTTCAGAGAGTCTTAATCTCATATAACCCTATTATGTGATTCCTTCCCTTCCTCCTCCTTTTTTTCTATTAGATACACCTTTTCTCCTAAGACCTTAAAAATAGAATACAACCACTCCCAGGCTAACTGCTTGTCTTGTTTAACTTTCTCTATAACCCTTGAAAACAATAGGGTTCCTTCTTCTTCCTCCTTCCTCCTTTCTCCTTACTCCTCCACCTTATTATTATTATTATTATTATTATTAATGAAAATTCATTGTCATGTAGTCTGCGAATAATTCTGTTCTGTGTATAATATGGTAGCCAAAAATGCTGATATGAGAATAGATTGTACTGAGAGTCCAAGAAGCCAGGCACTATACCATACCATAGCCATAGCCATTTTCAATCTTGTGTTGAGTTCTTAGTACTATATTTTAGGAAGGACATTGATAAACTGGAGAGCATCCAATGGATGCTTTGAGATCATGCTATTTGGTAGAAGAGACTAGATATGTTTACAGAAGAAAACTCTTAAAAAAAGATGTGCTAGTGGTCTAGATAAAGGGATTGGATTTCTTC